>NC_057797.1:784899671-785064078 GCF_018294505.1 Triticum aestivum
AGGGGTCGCCCGAGTTGCTGCATGCAAGGGGAGGGGGTGTCTTGGAGGGATGATCACGGTGGCAACAAGCAACCGCGATGGGGGTGGTGGAGAGGAGGGCGAGACTTTGACCCTGTGAGTGGTAGGTGCTTAGTATGGCACATCACATTTGGTGTAACAACTTCATCATCCCATCGGACATCTCACAAGTCATTGAGATTATGAACAAGGAGGGTTCTCTGCTGCACCAGCTGCTGCAATCTTTTAGGACTGCACCATCATTGCTAGTGGCTTCTCGAAGGTCATCAATGAACATTGTCCAAGGGAATCAAATGGGGTAGCTCATGAGCTTTCTAGGAGTTTTTTCTACTCTCATGTCTCTACAATATAGGTTGATGATGGAGAGGGGATTTTCTACCATGCACACGACCTGCCATGCATGCATCCATCTTTTTCTTTTTCTTAATTGTTATAAGGGAACACTGACATCATGTATATTTATCTCCCATGTAACATACAGTCACATATTATTCTCTACTTGTTTAGTTTCATTCAGATAAATAGATGTCTAATATATTTTGAAATAAAAGTTTGATTTACATTACGTTTGTACAGTTGTGTTTTTTTCTAACAAGACCTTTAAAACAAGACTGATATTCAATATAGTTTTAGAAATTGTTACTTTGACAACTAAATCGCCATGCATTAAACATGTTTCATCCAAATTTGTTAATTCCATGGAAAAAATTCAATAATATTTTACTTTCTTTCACAAAAAAATCTTATTATTTCACTATGGCTCGCCACGTTGTGTCATCATAAACACAAATATGCAAACAAATTATAAATTGGACTATTGATTCAAAAAACAAACTAGATTTAAACCTAGGAATAAGAATAAGATGAAAAAGTATGGCATGGTGGAGCATACGCTGCATAGCTGGCTTGCATGTGGTGAAAGAAACAGCTGACCAACTATGAGCAGTACCTTATGCATGGCTCCGAATCTCAAAGCAAATCAAGGGCTCCCTCATGCACGGGGCAGGGAGAATTGCTTTTCTCGTTTATGATCCCCTATAGTTTTACAATGCCTTTTATGACAAATAATGTACGTGCGTAACTATTTTTTAGAAGTAATAAATTTAGCCGCAAGGCATTCCGTCAAAAGCAAAATCAGTGGTGGAGGATGCTAAGTAGCCAGTTAGATTGCTGGCAGTATAGGTCGACGTCGATCTAGCCTGTGGCACAATCAATCAATTAATCAACCAATTGTTTTTTTTTCGAGGATCAATGATTTTTATTTCTTCAATAGGCAGCTATAACAAGATCTTGAACAAAATCTGGAGCTCTATGCAACCAACCAGGGGTGCTTCGAGCTGTCCGTGCATAATTTGCAAGACAATGAGCTACCCTATTTTGCGACCTAGCAATCTTACACTGTTTGAACTACCGCTCTTCTATAGAATGTTTGATTTTCTTGGCTAGGTTACCAACAGCAGATTTTGTGAGTGAAGCATCCGCCATCGACGGGAGGGTGCCCAAGGAATCTGATCGTACTATGACAAGGAAACTAGACCACTGAATGGCTAGTGACATTCCTATCTTAATTGCTTGTATTTCAGCCTCCAGTGCATTGTTGCAGTAAAATAGAACCTGACAAGGTGCAAAAGTTACATCCCTTTTCATCTCTCAAGATCATGCTTGCACCTGCTGATCCTGTGATCCATCTGATCAACCAATTGTTGTTAATGCAGCAACGACGTATGTTTTCTTGTCCACTACATACAGGTGCGAGTAGTGTGTGTGTGTCTATATAAAAAAAAAGGGCAACCTGGTGTGCATGTAGCTCCCGCTTGCGCAGGGTCCAGGGAAGGGTCCGACCACTTTGGGTCTATAGTACGCAGCCTTTCCCTACATTTCTGTAAGAGGCTGTTTCCAGGACTTGAACCCATGACCTCATGGTCACAAGGCAGCAGCTTTACCACTGCGCCAAGGCTCCCCTTCTGTGTCTATATATATATATATATATATATAGTTACTATTCATCATCCGGGGTGCAGAATAAGTATTTCTTCACCCGAGGTAATTTTACGATCATTTCATAATTAAATTACATTTAGAATTCAAATAGTTACATTCCTATTGATTCACTACGTAAAATTTGACATAAAAAAACAAAAATATAGGTCATAAGACAAGAAAATTTGTAGTTTATGTGTATTTTAGACTATGTTTTTATGTTTGTAGTTTTACATAACATAAAATATTTTTTACGGCGATTATATATTTTCTTACGGTCTCTTTTTACGTCGGAAATAAGACAAAAATTACGGAACGTAAAATTATGGTGCATTGATGGTAAAATAGAGGGGGGGGGGTGAAGAATAACTATTCCTCAACCAGGATGACGAATAGCGCGACCCTATATATACTATTCATCATCCAAGGTGCAGAATAAGTTATTCTTCACCCGAGGTAATATTACGATCATTTCATAATTAAATTACGTTTGGAATTCAAATAGTTACATTCCTATCGATTCACGACGTAAAATTTGACATAAGAAAATAAAAATATAGGTCATAAGACAAGAAAAATTACAGTTTATGTGTATTTTACACTATGTTTTTACATTTATAATTTTACATAACATAAAATATTTTTTTCGATGATTGTATATTTTCTTACGGTCTCTTTTTACTTCGGAAATAAAGCAAAATTTACAGAACGTAAAATTACGGTCCATTGATGGTAAAATAGAGGGGGTGAAGAATAACTATTCCTCACCGAGGGTGATGAATAGTCAATCCCTATATATATATAAGAAAATGCGTGCGAGGACTGAGAAGTATGTAGAGTAGTCGCCTCAGCTGGCTGCATGCATTGCTCTGTCTTGGCGGACGCAGCTTCGATGCCTTAAAGGCACCTGTCTTTGGGTCACTGACATGTGGGCTAGCCACCTGTTGGGCCCACATGTCATAGACATAAAGGTAGGAAGGCACTGAAGCATCATCCGTCTTGACTGTATGGTGGTTGGTTCCTCTGCCGTCATCGCCGAATCAATTCATGCCATGTCCTGCCCTCCATTGCATTTTGCATCATGCATCGGTCGATGGAGTTGACACGTCGCTCTCTCACCCCCCGCTGCTTGGATCCTTCGTGACATGTAGTCATGCGCTGGTCCAGATGCAGGCCAGACCAACCGCTAAGTACGTACTATACCAGCTAGCTAGGCTAGCTATAAGGGTGCCAGCACGCATAATGGAGCCAAGCTAGCTAATCAATGGCCATCGTCGTCGTTCGTCAGCTGGTGTGTGTGTTTATCATTTTTTTTAAACTAGCAGCAGCTGAGAAGTCATTTGATGTATAATATATCAACGGACTTTATATTTAACCAACAACCTTAATCTTCTGTGGATCATGTCCCTCTCCTAACTAATCTTCTGTATAAATCTGATACGTGCCGATCAATTGAGAATTTATTGCTACTTATTGACTTAACGAAAATGTTTGACCAGCATCAGATTTTACCATAAGAAATAATTTGCTTATGGACCGTGAATTTATTGCTATATACCATAGATTGATTTGGTATATTGGCTTACCAAAAAATTGTTTGTTGACAGACAGAAGAGGATGGAGAACAGAAGTCAGTGGAGAGTGGAAGGTTTGATATGAATGGGTGGTGGGAAGAAAAGTGGAACATGGAATCTTGTGTTCTTTTTGAGTAAATAAGATATATCCACCGAAATGATAAAAATGCAATATTATCTTATTATCCGACCTTGTTTGTGATTCATTTGTTCAAATCAAAACGAATGCTTAGTTATGAAAACTCTGCCCGTCTCCTTTCCCCAACCCCTAGCCGCTACACAGGGCATCTTCCACACTGCCGCCTCGTATCATCTCTCTCCCCCAAATGGACAGAGGAACAAGTATTTGTCCCTCTGTTAATTTTAGTTTTTAGTAGCTCTCCATTTCCCTTAGGTTTAGGTTCTCTATCGGCATAGCCTAGGTGGTGGCTTTGATGGTGCATTTGAATAAGGGATAAGTATATTTTCAGTCCCTCAATTCTCTTGAAAGTGTAGAAATGGTCCTTCAACTCTAAAACCAGCAATCATTGGTACCCCAACTTTTTAAACCGGATATCTTTAGTCCTTCATACCGCTTTTGTTGATGACGTGGCATGGTTTTGCCTGATTTGACTGGTTTGGTTCATGATGTGGAGGCGGCCGTCGCCTGGCCCTGAAAGCCATGCTCGCGAGCACCGGTCTGTTGCTCCCCTGGCCGTGCTCCCTTTGAGCACGCCGAGCAGTCACTCTGTGCATTTTAAAACCGAACCGAAAAACCATACCGAAAATAAACCGAACCGAACCGATTTTTTTGTTTTTATGGTTTCTGGTTTCGGTATGGTATGAACTTTTCATACCGATTTGAACTTTGGTTTTTATGGTATATACCGAAAAACCGAATGGTTAACCGAATAAACCGAAGTAAAAGATAAATTTATATTTCTTGAGATGAACAACCGTACAAGTTGTCATTTTTCTTGTACATGAGTCAAATTCACTACTAAGCACCTACATTTTTCTTGTAACATTGTCATTTTTCTCTTTTTAAAATGCTAAGCACGTCCATAACCATCAACAGATGAATCAATGCATGCATATATACTTATATATATAGTCATATACTATTTGTGTAAAATAGAATGTGTTTTGAGTCATAAATTTGTAAATTATTATTACGTCATTTTCAAATTCGCGTCAACTTTGGTTTTTATGGTATATACCGAAACCATACCGAAATAATTTGGTATATACCGAAACCGAACTGTATTTTAATTTCATACCGTATTTACCGAAGTATTAATACCGTACATACCAAAAAAACCGTATAAACCGAATCATGTAAACCGAATAAACCGAACGCACAGGGCTACCGAGCAGCCACACCCGGCTGGCCATAGACGTTGACCCGTTGTGCCTCAATTATCATCCCAAGTCTGCCCAATCCGTGCTAGTTGGAGCTGCACTCGGCCGTCCAATGGTCACCCTGTCTGCTATGCTAACACTTGCGGTGCTAGCTGCACACTGATACTTCTTGCTGCGTGCGTCGCCCAAACACCGTCAGCTGCGAGGCTTCTCACCATGTGAGCCATCGCGTCCTCGCAGCCGTACCTAGCACTCCTCAAGCCCCACTGCAAGACTTCGCGGTGAGCCACCGCGTTGTGTGCCTGACGGCAGGAGGAAGGCCGCAAGCTCGAGTAGTACGACGGGCGCGCCCACTGTGATGGTGTAGTGACCGTTGGCATGGCAAAGTGGAGGAGGGCAGCGGTGGCTCTTGTTCCGGAGCCGCGTCGTCGCCGCTGGCGGCTGGCCGCATGCACAGCTCCGCCTCAGCCCTGTAGGGATCACTGTATTTCATCTCCCCGGCCCAGCAACCGGCCAGCTCCTCCCACCTATCCATGCATGTCTCTCTAACCTGCTCGCTCCCAGCTCTGTTCCGCCTAGACGAGGAGAATGAACGGACTAAGCGTCACGCTGGAATGTCGCGGTAGATCGCCGCCGCGTCACCGCCCCATGCAGGTGCCGGAGGCCCCTGGTGGCGCCATGCACGATCTTGACGAGAAGCCGCTCTTGGTCCTGGGAGGCTGGGAGCAATAGCAAACGAGGGAGACAAGGTTGGGGTGCCGGCCACGACGTCCAGGTTCGTCCGGTGGTGCCGGTGGTGTGCTCCTTGCCGGTGTGGCGTAGCCGGACATGATGAGGTAGTGCCGGTGGCAGAAGCGCAGAGGCGCACACGAGCTGCTCGATCAACTGCCCATGAAAGAGAGAGATATGTGAGGAAAAAGATATAGCAAAAGCAGGAGAGAGGAATTTGCCACATCAGCGAAGACTGGTCAAAACCGGGCTGAGTCAGCAACATACCGGGTCAGCTGAGGCGAAGGACTAAACTTGTCTGGTTTGAAGAGTTGGGGGACTAAGTTTTGCCGGTTTTTGAGTTGAAGGATCAAATCTAGACTTCCGAAAGAATAGAGGGACAAAAAATATACTTTTCCCTTTGAATAATGTCTCTCCTGTCCCTCCGTACTTCGATGATGTTCGATCTGGCATCAACGAAGGGTTGAAACTCCAGGTCTCTGTATTATTTTGGTGTGCACAACTATTTTTATTAGTATTCATGGTAGCCAACAAAACAAAAGTCATCAACAAATTTGGTAGAGCCATTGCAACATATGAATTTAACACATACAACCTAGTAGTCATCTTCTTTCGTTCTGATGGTTTAAAGAAGGAATAAACACCCTCACATTATCCTTGCCACATCTGGTAGGATACGTCTAAGACAAGGATTTTCATCATGGTTACCGAGACCGACCACTAAAGGCAAGCTCTTCAGCAACTTGACAACGCCTTCTACTAGGTAAAGACACAAGTTCGTTGATGTTGAGCCCTACCAATAAAGGAAAAGAAAGATTTTCCATACG
Source organism: Triticum aestivum (assembly GCF_018294505.1). Lineage (NCBI taxonomy): Eukaryota > Viridiplantae > Streptophyta > Magnoliopsida > Poales > Poaceae > Triticum > Triticum aestivum. The sequence continues at coordinate 784,906,141 of NC_057797.1, forward strand.
TAGAAATGAAGTGCTGCTAAGAATTTTTATACAAAACTTAGAGATATTGTCGTGGATATATCAACTAACTTCCTTTGGGAGATTAAGATTCTATGCGGATCAAAATTGTCTTGCGACTACTAGTTTAGCATAGTACAATGTGGTTGTATGCTTCAGCGAGGGGGCGCTGTGAAAATAAGTGTCCGCCTTGTTGGTGCAATGAAACCATACAACAATTTTTTTTATGTGCTTGTCCACTTGCAAGATGCCGTCGGACTATTGTTGGCTATAATTCCGGTATTCCTTGTAACTAGCATAGTGACCCAGGCAGTGTGTAGATTGTTTATTTTTGGTAAACAGACGTCCAATAGTAGTTGTGTTGTTTGAGGAAACCTTACTTTTACTTGTGAACATAAACCTTAGGCTCTCTGGGACAATTGTCAAAAATCATTTAGCGTAATACCAAAATTATTTATTCCATTAGTAACCTATTATGTGTATTTTGATTAAATATTGTTAGGTGTTATTCAAACGCCCTTTGTTATTTGTTACTTCCCTCATCTTTCCCATCCAAGGGTCACCTCTCCTCTATGTGATGGCACCCTAGGCCTTGCTTAGAAAATAGAAGACATGAAAAAGGTGTATACTACTTTCAAATAGATAGATAGATAGAGTGCGCATAGCGACATGACGAGGACATGACCAAGCCAAAGCCAACGGCCGCTACTAGCACGTCCAACCAAGAGACGAGACTTTGCTGCCAATTATTCCTCTGGCCCATGGGCCTGCTTCTTCTTTCTCTTCTACTATTCTGCCAATGCATACCAACCAACCCCTCCTAAATAATCAGTATTATAAATATGAAAACACTCTTAGGAGTGTGATTAGCATAATTCATGTGTGGCTAGATAACTGAGACTCATATTACTAAAGGCAACAAATGAAAGGTAGCGTTAAGGGCCAACATATGTGATTTAGAGAGGAAAATGGTACGAAAGATTAAGGTTGTTGATAAGTAATATATACTATACCTCATATTCTATATTGTTAGGTAGGTTGCGAAAAGTGCCTGGCATCGTAGGAGCCGGTTGAGCCAAAACTCAATACGTCGGTGCTATATATTATCAACGTCGTCTTTTGTCGTTCACTGCTCATGGAAGTATTGGTCGATTCAATTAATCATATTTTTAATATGATTTATTATGACTAAGGTTATATTCAGTTTTCCTTTTAGTTTAAGCTACCTTTGTGTTTGGACAATTAATTTTATTGAGCTTGGGTCACATGTCCTAATAACAATTGATATGATGTGTTCTGTTTGTCATCTGCCCCCCTAGTTATCAAATGCGGATTTTCCATGGAATTCTTGCTTCATTTCTCCGAATGATAATGACAATAACATGTTGAGACCATGCATGTTAGAGCATCTCCAACAGACGCGCGGATGTGCGACGTACTAATTTTTTTTTGCAGTGCCAAAAAAGTGTTTTAGCGTGTCGGGCTAGTGTTTTGCTTTAGCAGAAGCGCTATATATTGCACGCCACAGGTAGCACTTCAGTAGGCGCGCTAAATTACAGCGTGCGCCCCCAGCACAAACAACATTTCACACTCAACATAGAACCAAGAAGATCAAACACACACAAAATAAATCAACAATAAATATTTAAATTATTATTACAACTCAAACAAATAGTTTATCTTCAATAGAATAAATAGTTCATGAACAATGCAACAAATAGTCAAAATACAACAAACATAGAACATCAAACTAGTTTTGTCGCCCATTACATGACCACCACTCCTCAACTCGATCCTTCTGAAGGTCATCATGTGTTTCGGCACATCGAATCGCATGATAGGAGGCGACAAAGCGGCTCACCCTCGTAGCCCTCCTCCGCACTCGTACGGGATGTCCCATCAACTCATACTGGGAATAGTCTAAATCTTGCCCATGCTTGTTCTCAATGATCATGTTATGCCTGATCACACAAGCGTTCATGATGTACCAAAGGATCGTTTGATCCCAAAATCAAGCCAGACCTCTCACAATAGCAAATTGAGATTGCAAAATCCCAAAAGCTCTCTCCACATATTTCCTAGCCGCTGCCTGAGCATTGTGGAAATCAAGATTTTTCTTACCTTTCGATGCCGTCAACGGCTTCACAAATGTTTGTCACCTTGGGTAGATGTCACCTGCAAGATAGTAGTCATAGTTGTATGTATGGCCATTTGCGACAAACTCCACCAGTGGAGTTTCACCATTTGCAGTCCTATTCATTTGTGGTGACCGTTGAAGAACATTGATGTCACTGCAAGATCCAGGCATTCCGAAAAAGCATGACAAATCCAAGTCTGATGATCGGTCACCGCTTCAACAATTATAGTGAAACCCTTTTTCTTGCAGTGGAATTGTCCATGCCATGCCTTAGGATAGTTCTTCCAACTCCAATGCATGTAATCTATTGAGCCAAGCATACCTAGGAACCTGCGAGTTTGTTCATCTCCAAAAGCCTTGCGTTGTCTTCAACATTGGGAGCTCTCAAATATTCCGACCCAAACACTTGCACAATTCCAACTGCAAAGCGCTTGACACACATGATGACTTGACACTCACGCATGGCCAATTGGTCCTCAACTAGATCTGCCAGAATACCGTATGCCAACATACGCAAAGCGGCGGTCACCTTTTGAAAGGTGCTATGCCCTGGTTCTTCGACGACATTCCTCCTTTGCTGAAAAAACCGATCATGGCTCGCCAGTTTCCCCGCAATGTGTTTGAACAACTCGATGCTCATCCTAAAACGGAGCCAAAAGTAGGACTCGAGGTATGTGGGATTCTCTACAAAATAGTTCATCATCAATCTGTTGTGGGCATCGATCCTTTCCCTCCAAGATTCTGACGACCGAAAATCAAACACCGTACTTTGGCTTTTTATTGACGTTCATAGCTAGGATCATTGCGGTGTCCTCCTCCTCTTGAAGATTAGCGCGGCTTATCTAGTGCATCTTTTGGAGATGCTCTTATACACATGATCACATGCTATATCCAACCACCAAAAATATATATTGATATAGAGATTATGACGATATGTATGTAGGTGCTCCATTATTCATACTTGATATATAGTATGGCTAATTGACGCCGCCCAATCCCAAAAGATAGGATAAAATACAAGCTAATAATAATAATTCCAAAAAATAACCATACCATGCATGTGTAAACTCTCCAAGCATCGACTTGCCAATAAAGATTGATCACAGTCCTATCGCAACGAGAATCTGCGATTGGACACCATTTAGGATTGGCAAGATCGAGTGACACAAAAGTCATCTGTTCTCTTCCCGACTCACCAAACCACCCATTTATAAAAATAGAAGCAGTTCCTTTTGGACAACTATAGTTTGCATAATTTTAAAAACACAAGTTTAACCTTGCAAAAAAAAATATATCATATATATCGAGTCCTTTGTAAACGCTAGACATTATTTAGTTACACCACAAGAAAAACACAATGTTATTTTTTTCTAGAGATTCTGTGCATGACATACTAGAAATCGCGGAGGGTTGATCATGCTTGCTGTGTGATTCACTGATTCGGTGTATAACATAGTTGCCATAGTAACGAAGAACTTTCCATGAGATTAGATTTGATAAATTGTTTTGTCTATTATTTCCAGGACCCAATACCAACCCTCCTAAATTTTAAATACCAAAATAGTGGTGTGAGTACCTCAATTCATGGATAGCTACATAATTAAATATGTATTCATGTAACTACTATTTTATCTTTTTGCATTAATTCATATAACTATTAGAAGGATGCGCGGGTAACTGCAATTTTAACAAGAAATCAAGACGGCCGAGGAGTATTTAAAAAGAAGAAGAAGGTGTGTCTGGTATCGTAGGTGTCGGTTGAGCATTGCTAACACTTAATTTCTTGGTGCCACTCCATACATTATCAGTGCCGTCTTAAGTCCTTCGCTGCTCATGGCAGTAGTTCGACGTTAATTAACCAACCTTTCTCTTATTTTATTATGATCAATATATTATATGATTTTTCTTTTAGTTTTTGAGTTTGGAAGATTATTTGTATTGAGATTGGGGCCACATCTCCTAATAATTATTGATATGATGTGCTACATTTGACATCCGACCCCTAGTTATCACCATCCCATTTTCTATAGAATTATTGGTTCATTTCTCCCCATGATAATAATAATAATAGGTAGAGACCATGCATGCTATAAGTATGATAGCACGGTATGCCCACCTACCAAGCGGACATATGGATATGTACGTGCCCCATTATTGTTATTTTCATATGCTCCATGATTGATTATTGATACAATGGCTAATTGACGTCACCCATCCCAGAAGATAGGATATAAATCTAGCTAATAGGAGTAACTATAAACATCACCAAATCATGCACAAACTTCCCAACAAAGATCATAGTTATCGCACCAAGAATTTGCAATCAGACTCAGTTTAGGAATGGCGAAACCGAGTGACGCAAAAGTCATCTTTTCTCTTCTCAACTCACCAAATCAACCATTTCTAAAGAAGAAACCAGCTACTTTAGGACACCCATAGTTTGGATGATTTTAATTAAAAACACAAGAATACACATTTTTTGGAATGTTATGGCATATATATCCAGTCTTACGTTTTATCTTGAGAGATCCAGCCTTACGTAAAAGCTAGATGTTATTCAGAGACGGCGGGAGAGTGATAGGGGAGGCGGCATGGGCAGCAGGGTGTGCTGGGGATTTACCGACAGCGACAAGGGTGACGGAGGCGCGAGCTCTTCCCTATTTATAATAAGATTTGCGTCTCCTAGACCATATTTACGGGCAACGAAAAATTATTTTGGGGGGATTTAAACGTTGTCAAGATGCGGTAGATGGCGTTTAATTCCTCAAAATTAAAAGTTTAGCCCTCATATTTAACTTTTGGGATGGCTAGAGATGTCCTAAGGTGGTAATCTAGTGTTACAATCATCATAGTGACCTGTTATGCAGCTATGATTCCCTAATTAACGATGTGAGCTTGGTTATTGATCAATGAAGTGAAGTGTGTTCCCCTAAAAAAAGCTATGCAGCTATTTTACATATGGATACAAAGTGCTGTTCATTTAGAACTACAAATGGATGAATAGCGCGTGCAAAAGATATAGGGACAATTATATTTGAGCCCCTAGTTGTGTCACACCCGTGTGTTTTGCCCCTAAATTCAAAAAACCCTCATTTCTATCCAAGCTCGTTTACTCCTCTTATGTTTTTGCCCTTTGACCGTTTGACTGCAACTTTGTAAACTTCATAACGAATTAATACTAACTCAGAAAAATGCAAATAAGATATCAAAATGATCGGAAAAACATCACCTATATGTGCATGCCATTTGCATTCATGACAAAAGTACTGAAAAGTCCCTATCTCAGTTTGAGCTCATATGATGTCTTTTGTCATGAATGCCCTTTTTGTCATGAATGCAAATGACATGCACATATAGATGATGTTTTTCCGGACATTTTGATATCTTATATGCATTTTTCTGAGTTAGTATGAATTCGTTATGAAGTTTTTAAAGTTACGGTCAAACGGTCAAAAGGCAAAAACATAAGAAGAGCAAACGAGCTCGGACAGAAACGAGGATTTTTTGAATTTAGGGACAAAACACACGGGTGTGACACAACTAGGGGCTCAAATGTAATTGTCCCAAAGATATATGGTGACGGCAACCAAAGCAACCAATAAACCCCGCCGACGATCGTCGACATTGGTCTGACCCGTGGGCCCATCTTACATACCACCGCCCAGGCCAAAAGAAAATAAAATAACAACCAACCCCTCAAGATTATCGGTATTATAAATAGTGGGACACTATTACGAGACACGCGCCCGTCTTCTTCGCTTCTTTCCCAAAACAGAGCACCTACCAACCGAGCCAGAGCGCAGCAGAGCACATCCATGGCCGGCCGTCCTCCCAAACCCCGGCCATCCTACAGCACATGAACATCCATACCTCACAGCCCCGATCGCCGCCACCATGAAGCTTGCCGTGGAGGTCGCGGACGCGGCGGAGCTGTCCGCCAAGGACGGCGCGGCCGGCTGCAACGCGTTCGTGGAGGTGGAGTTCGACGGGCAGCGCCAGCGCACGGCCACCCGGCCCGGCGACCTCTCCCCGCAGTGGAACGAGACGCTCGTCTTCGACGTCCGCGACCCGGCCCGCCTCGCCGCCCTCACCGTCGACGTGTCTGTCCAGCACGACCGCAGCCTCAACGACCACAACGCGCTCCGCCCCCACGTCTTCCTCGGCCGCGTCCGCGTCTCTGGCGAGTCCGTCGCTCGCTCGCCCGACGAGGCCTTCCTGCAGCGCTTCCCGCTGGATAAAAGAGGGCTCTTCTCCCGCGTCTCCGGGGACATCGCGCTCCGGCTCTACCTCGTCCCCGACGGGCGGGACGGCGATCGCGTCGCGCAGGACCATGCTGCTGCTGCTCCGGCCATGGACACGGGCGGTGGTCAGCAGCAGAACCAGCAGCAGCCTTCCCAGTCCGCCGCCGCCAGCTTGGACCCCGAGAGGATGGTCCGGAACGTCTTCTCTGGCGAGGCGCCCGCAGGAGCCGCAGCTGCCTCTGCCTCGGGAGGGCCGGCGGCAGAGACCAAGGGGAAGAGCGGCCACGACACACGCGAGTTCCGCTCCATTCCGGCCTCGTCAGGTGGTGGTGGCAACGAGCCTCGGCGCCACACGCTCCACGCCATGGCGGCGCCGCCCCCGCCAGCGGGGCAGACGGTGGTCGTGCCGAAGCCCGCCGGGCCTGCCCAGGCAGCGCCCCCGGGCTCGCAGTACGGCCTCACCGAGACGAAGCCCCCGCTGCCGGCCAAGATGGGGCCGCGCTCTGGGACGGCCAAGATCGCGTCCACCTACGACATGGTGGAGCCGATGTCGTACCTCTACGTGACTGTGGTGAAGGCGCGCGACCTGCCCTCCATGGACCTCACCGGCGCGCTGGACCCGTACGTGGAGGTGAAGCTGGGCAACTTCAAGGGCGTCACGCGGCACCTGGAGAAGAACCAGAACCCGGTGTGGCGGCAGACGTTCGCCTTCTCCGGCGCCCACCTGCAGGCCAGCCAGCTCGAGGTCATCGTCATGGACAAGGACACGCTCCGCGACGACTTCGTCGGCCGCGTCGTCTTCGACATGTCCGACATCCCCAGCCGCCTGCCGCCCGACAGCCCGCTCGCGCCGCAGTGGTACAGCCTCGCCGACGCCCACGGCGAGCGGTTCCGGCACGGCCACCCCCTCGGCGAGATCATGCTCGCCGTCTGGATCGGCACGCAGGCCGACGAGGCGTTCCCGGAGGCGTGGCACTCGGACGCGCACTCGCTCTCGCGGGAGGGGCTCACCAACACGCGCTCCAAGGTGTATTACTCGCCCAAGCTCATCTACCTCAAGGTCTCCGTCATCGCGGCGCAGGACCTGATCGCCGCCGACAAGGGCCGGTCGCTGGCGCCGACCATCGCCAAGATACAGATGGGCAGCCAGATCAGGCGGACGCGGCCGGGGCAGCCGCAGGGGTCGGCGAACCAGGCGTGGAACGAGGAGTTCATGTTCGTGGCCAGCGAGCCGTTCGAGGACCCGCTGGTGGTGACCGTGGAGGAGAAGGTCGCCGCCGGGCGCGACGAGCCCATCGGCCGCATCATCATCCCCGTGGCGTCGCCGTACGTGCCGCGCAACGACCTTGCCAAGTCTATACCATCCAAGTGGTTCAACCTGTCGCGCGGCATGACGGTGGACGAGGCGGCGGCGGAGGCGACGACGGGGACCAAGCACCGGGAGCACTCCAAGACCTTCGCCAGCAAGATCCACCTCAGGATGAGCCTGGAGACGGCGTACCACGTGCTGGACGAGTCCACGCACTACAGCAGCGACCTGCAGCCGGCGGCGAAGAAGCTGCGGAAGAGCGCCATCGGCGTGCTGGAGGTGGGCATCCTCAGCGCGCGCGGCCTCGGCGGCAACAAGAGCGCCTACTGCGTGGCCAAGTACGGGTCCAAGTGGGTGCGCACGCGCACGCTGCTGGGCACGGCCGCGCCGGCGTGGAACGAGCAGTACACCTGGGAGGTGTTCGACCTGAGCACCGTCATCACCGTCGCCGTGTTCGACAACAACCACCTCCACCATAGCGACGGAAAGGACCAGAGGATCGGCAAGGTGCGCGTCAGGCTCGCCACCCTCGAGTCCGACCGCGTGTACACGCACTACTACCCGCTCATGGCGCTGACCCCCGGCGGGCTGAAGAAGACCGGTGAGCTCCACCTGGCCGTCCGGTTCACGTGCACGGCGTGGGCCAACATGCTGGCGCAGTACGGGCGGCCGCTGCTGCCCAAGATGCACTACAGCAACCCCATCTCCGTGCTCCAGCTGGACTACCTCCGGTTCCAGGCGATGCAGATGGTGGCGACGCGGCTGGGGCGGTCGGAGCCGCCGCTGCACCGGGAGGTGGTGGAGTACATGCTGGACGTGGACTCGCACATGTTCAGCCTGCGGCGGAGCAAGGCCAACTTCTACCGCATCACGTCGCTCTTCTCCGGCGTGGTCGCGGTCGGCAAGTGGTTCGACGGCATCTGCAAGTGGAAGAACCCGCTGACGACCATACTGGTGCACGTTCTGTTTCTGATACTGGTGTGCTACCCGGAGCTGATCCTGCCGACGGTGTTCCTGTACCTGTTCATGATCGGGGTGTGGAACTACCGGCGGCGGCCGCGGAAGCCGCCGCACATGGACACGGTGCTGTCGCACGCGGAGCAGGCGCACCCGGACGAGCTGGACGAGGAGTTCGACACGTTCCCGACGTCCAAGCCGTCGGACGTGGTGCGGATGCGGTACGACCGGCTGCGCAGCGTGGCCGGCCGGGTGCAGACGGTGGTGGGCGACCTGGCCATGCAGGGGGAGCGCGCGCAGTCGCTGCTCAGCTGGCGCGACCCCAGAGCCACGGCCATCTTCATCACGCTCTCCCTCATCGTCGCGGTCGTGCTCTACATCACGCCGTTCCAGGTGGTGGCCGTGGTCTTGGGGCTCTTCATGCTCCGCCACCCCCGCTTCCGGAGCAAGCAGCCGTCCGTGCCATTCAACTTCTACAAGCGCCTCCCCGCCAAGGGTGACATGCTCCTATGATCTCCTCTTCTCTTCTCTTCTCTTCTCTTGTTTTTTTGCATAGGGTTATCTAAATTAATTACAGTACATATATATTCACTACTACTACTACTACTACACTACACTACACTACACAATCGATCACTTTTGTCTGTGTGATCAGAGAATCTTGAAAAATAAGAAAGCTTGGAATGGAGTGGATAGATACTCTCAACATTCGGAAGCTTCGTCTCCATCAATAATTAAAAGGGAGAGAACAAAGCGGCAGATGCGGCATTGCTTTCATCCAACATATTTTTTGTTCCACTACATTCCATACCGTGCTTTTGTCGGTGCGGTGTGCATATTTTTTTTGTTTCACTTTTGTCTGTGTCTACACCAGTTAGTCAGACACCATGGGCGGTGTCCATCTTCATCATCATCATCATCATCATCATCTTCTTCTTCTTCTTCTTCTTCTTCTTTGGATACGTGTAGCGTGCGGAATAAAGTTGGTCGACAAAGCTAACGGGAATAAATAAAGCCTCACTGTGCTAGCAGTGTATTCCATGTTCGACGACTGTTGTTTCATTCATATTCATATTCCATTATTTTATTCAGAATGCAGCATCAAGGTGGAGTATATACGAGTAGCATTCTAAAAGTAGCTTGTCCTAATCCTTGTTCGAATTAGCATGTCTCTTGAAGGATCCAACTCCACGGAGGCAGCTGATGAGATTAGATTAATTAGGCACAAAAGGTGGGTGTGGCGGTGCCTCCTATACATATACAGTGGTACGGTAGTAGGGCCTTCCATTGTCCAATCATTTCTCTCTTTTTTTTTTCTTTATCAAGTGGTGAAGTGGGCACATATATATAGTGTGTATGCATATGCATGAACGGTTCCATCGATCTGGCTGTCCACTCGGATTATCCAAAGTTGTAGAATGCTCAAGTAAAGCGACATCAATCATGGATGGATGGATCGGATCGCCTTTAGAAACTGCACTACACGGATTAGTCATGCCCGCGGCATGGCATTGGCGAGCTTTTTCTTTCACTCATTTCATAGAGTAGCATGCATTTTCAAGGTAGGTCAGTAGGTGGTTGCAGTGCAAGGAATGGAAAGCTTGTCTGATTGGGCTCTCAGTCACTCGGTCGGAATATATTACTCAATCGATCGACGTTGGAAAAACCGTGAGTGGGTGCGTGGTACACCATGCGTTGCCCTCCCTCGTCGCTCATCCATCGTCAATCAATCACCTTTGAATTATTTAATTAAGCTATCAAAAGAACTGGCCTGAAAACTCCCTCCGTCTCATGCGTAACGTTGTAATAAATCAGCTATAAAACTAATATGAAACGAGGCGAGTGGTACTTTGTGCAACGTCATACTACCTTGTGTTTGGTGTTAACATTCGTTCAGGTGTCGTTTTACAAGCGGTGTCATATTTATGGGTAACATCCCAAAACTTTTGGAGGAGGACCGACAGCATTGCCAAAACTTTTGGTTTCCAATTAGTTAGCCTGAAGTTCGATCTGAAAGATACTACACATGCATGCACGTATGCATTTGGAGGAGGTGGCCCGCCTCATAGTTTTGGGGGTGCCACACATATAATTGAACAACTACCTAGATGAATCACTGATGGAAAAAGGGCCTTTGGTCGCGGTTCGCAACTGCCATTAGTCGCGGTTGCGCAACCGCGACCGAACGGGCGCGACTAAAGGCCCCCCCCTTTAGTCGCGATTGCTTAAGAACCGCGACTAAAGGCCCGTCCACGTGGGCGCCAGGTGGCCGTCGGGGCGGAGGACCTTTAGTCGCGGTTCTTCTGGCCAACCGCGACTAAAGGCCGCCGCAGGTTTAGGGTTTTAGCCCCCCCCCCTTAAACCTGTTTTCTGTTTAATTTGTATTGTTTTATTTCTTTTGTGCTTTATTTTAATTTTGAAGGAGTTTCATATATTCTACGGTACTACATACATGCATATGAATGTACAATTTCAAATAAATTTGAAATTAGAACCAAAAAGAATTCAAGAGGAATATACAATATATATTCAATATCATCGGATGACCATATACAATTTTGAACAAGTTTCCATACATGATTTAATGCATATAAAGTTCTACGTCCTCGTAATAGTGTTCTCCTTTAGGATGGAGGACTTCCCTGCTGAACCATCCAGCTAGTTCCTCTTGAAGTGGTCGGAAGCGAGCTTCTGGACTAAGCATCCACCGGAGGTTATTCCTCTGAGCATTGGTATCACTCGGAACCCGCTCAGAGGTGTATCTCCGGATCATCTCACAGACATAGTATCCACATAGATTGGTCTCCGGTGGCTGAATATCCCCAGCATTCTTAGCCTTTAACATTTTGAATTCTAGCTCTTTTTTGAATTCACCGACCTTTGTATCTACGAACCGTCTCCAAACCCTACGAGGCAAAGAAAATTAAATGAACAAGAGAGTTATTAATTAGTTACTTGATATTAGGAAATGAACGAAATAGGCCGATCGATATAGAGCGCAAATGAATGAAAATAATTACTTCTGCAGCATTCTTCTCATGCCGCCCCAAAGCTTTGGATCCATATTCACAGAGTCGTGGACGAGACATTCTGAGGTGTGGATTTGAAAATATGCATTATTTAAAATGTTCACAATTATTTTTAAAAAAATCACAAAATTCTCTCTCTCTCTCTCTCTGCTCTCTCTCTCTGCTCTCTCTCTGCTCTCTCTCTCTGCTCTCTCTCTCTCTCTCTGCTCTCTCTCTCTGCTCTCTCTCTCTCTCTCTGCTCTCTCTCTCTCTCTCTCGATCAACGCCGGCGAGGCCGGCCGCCGGCGAGGGTGGCGAGGCCTCTCCGGCGCGGGGCGGCGCGGTGGTGGGCGAGGGAGGCCGGCGCGGGCGGCGTACTAGGGCGAAAGGGGGCGGCGGGCGCCGTACGTGGGCGAGAGGGGGCGGCGGGCGATGGCGGGCGGCGTCGAGGGCGCGGGCGACGGCGGGCGGCGTCGAGGGCGAGGTCGACGGCGGGCGGCGTCGAGGGCGAGGGCGGCAGGCCTTCGGCGCGGCAGAGGCAGAGCGGAGAAATGGAGGCGACGGGTCGGGCGCATGTATTTATAGCCCCCCCCCTTTAGTCGCGGTTGGGGAGGCGACCCGCGACTAAAGGGCCTTTAGTCGCGGTTGGGGAGGCGACCCGCGACTAAAGGAGAACCTTTAGTCGCGGTCAGGGAGGCGACCCGCGACTAAAGGGTAACCTTTAGTCGCGGTTGGGGAGGCGACCCGCGACTAAAGGACTTTTTTGGCGGGTTTTTTGTTCCCGCGCGCAACCACCTTTAGTCGCGGTTGGGCAGGCCAACCGCGACTAAAGGTATTTTCCAAATACTTTTTCTTTTTCAAAATCTTAAAAATACAAATAATATATCAAAAAATTTAGAAAAATAAAACTAATTCAATTCAAAATTCTAAAAATACAAATAATATATCAAGAAATTAAGAAAAATAAAACTAATTCAATTCAATATGTTAAAAATACAAATAACATATCAATAAATTAAGAAAAATAGAACTAATTCAATTCAATATGTTAAAAATACAAATAATATATCAAAAAATTCAGAAAAAAAACTAATTCAATTCAAAATGTTAAAAATACAAATAATATATCAAAAAATTCAGAAAAATAAAACTAATTCAATTCAAAATTCTAAAAATACAAATAATATATCAAAAAATTCAGAAAAAAAAACTAATTCAATTCAAAATGTTAAAAATACAAATAATATATCAAAAAATTCAGAAAAATAAAACTAATTCAATTCAAAATTCTAAAAATACAAATAATATATCAAAAAATTCAGAAAAATAAAACTAATTCAATTCAAAATGTTAAAAATACAAATAATATATCAAAAAATTCAGAAAAATAAAACTAATTCAATTCAAAATGTTTCGTCAAGGGTAATATAATTCACATGATCCATTCACGGGTAATATAATTCACACATGCATGAAAGGTTCAAGTTGCTAACCGCGATCGAGGAGGAAAAAATAAATGAGGAACCTCAAGTGTGGCTCCAACACTTCATATCATGTTTGTTTCACCCTCTTAGGGCATTTCATCAAACACCTTGTGTGCATAAGAGGAACCAAAAGCAAACCTACACCCCCTTGTGAAGCTTGTGAAGAGAAGTGGCACCAAATGGCTAAGTGAGTGTGCTGAACTGGTATATATAAGGGAGGAGCTTTAGTCGCGGTTGGCCTGGCCAACCGCGACTAAAGGCCTTTGCGCACCTTTAGTCGCGGTTGGCCTGGCCAACCGCGACTAAAGCCCCTCACGTGCACCAGCTGGCCACCGAGCGCCCTGGGCCCAGGCCTTTGGTCGCGGTTCGTCTGCCGAACCGCGACTAAAGACTTCATTAGTCGCGGTTCCTACAGTTTCGCGACTAATGGGGCTGGACGGAAGCCTCTTTTTCTACCAGTGAATGAATCGATCTCATATGCTGCCAAGGCCCAGCGTGCCCTGTTACTACTAGTAGATAGGAAGACTATAGGGTTGATCGACCAATGATTCACATGGAAGACGAGAGCAGTACTGGCTAGGACTAGCCAATTCCATGGTGTCATCCATGCCATGCATTTTGCCGGTGCCGCTGCGTATGATTTGGCCTTGGCAAGATATGTCGACTCTACTTCTTGTCCGAGAGAAGGACATGGTAAGGGCAACTCCAACGTTCATCATCTAATCGATCTTAAATGTTTGGACCCCATCCAATGCAGCTTATAAAAATATCTGGACTAGTCCGGACATCAAAAAATCCACAAATAGGAATTAACTTGAGGTGTTAGGACGTCTAGTATGTCGGAGTCCAACAACACCGACCCAACCAAAGCGACACCCAAGGCCTGCGTATTAGGATAATCACGCCCCGTCCTCCTGAGCGAAACCTTGCTCTTCATTGCTCCCTCTGCCCCAATCGCCACCACCCCCTCCCATTTTTGTAGTCCGCCGTCGTAATGAAGCCACGGGAGGAGTCAAAGACGATGTTCGTCGTCCCAAAGGACCCGGACCCAGAGGAGGTCGCATCCGTGCTACGCAAAGGCAGGTGTGTCAAATGAAGAAGAAGGCAGAGAAGACAGTGGAGGCCAGTTCAACCGCAGGCTTGGCCCACCTAGCTTGGGCCGCCTCGAACTCCGCCATGATATTTTTCCATGGCGAAGCCAACGGCCTCCGCCTCCTCCTCCAGCTCTGTCTCTTTTATGGTGTCCTCTTCCTCCATGGGTGCGTCCTGCTCTGCCACCTCCCTCTCCTCCTCCTTCGTCTTCAGCGAGTCCGGAGGCCGGCCGGCTGCGATCCGAGCTTCACGCCTGTCCTGGATCTCCTAGAGCAGCTGGAGAAGCCGCTCCGGCATGAACACAACGTAGGTGGTCACCCTCTGTCGGGCCATGGTTGTCGGTGGTCGGCGAGCAGAGAGGGAGGGAAGTGGAGGTGCCTCGGACTGGCAGCACGGAGAGGGAGTGAACTTGATGCGGCTAGGGCTGGGGGTCACCGTCCGGCTTAAATAGCCGGACTTTGGATCTCGGGCGGCGAGCGGGAGCGCGCCATATGGCATCCACCCCCCCCCCCCCTCCTGAGGAGGAGAGGCCCATCAAACCATTGGGTTTTCAAGTGTTTTTGTGTGGGACCCCACCATCAATCCGACACGACGGACATGCCCGGGCCGCCACAAAATTGTGCTAGTTATGAGGGGTGTCGGTCAGCCCTGACGTATAGGGTCGTCATGAGGAGTCCGTTTAGGTCATTTTTTTCTAATCGGTCAGCAACCGAGCAGTCTGTCCGGGCTTTAGGGGGAGCACGGTGTAGATGCTCTAATGGAGCAAAAGATATAAGTGTATAAATGCATAGTCGAACATCGTCATTTCATCCTGGCTAGATAGTCAGTCTCTCGTGCAGGATACCTGACCTGCTGCCTCAACACATGCACTTGTCGTACATGGGGTCGGATGCATGAACGACCTGCTTACGTACGACGTCCAGTACGTTCTTATATCGAGACCCATGCGTCGTACGTGCGTGCAGTAGCAACGTTAGCTGTGACAAGGTGACGAACATGATATCATATATCGTGCCTGCATCCAAATGGACCGAAGTTCCCTATTCCCTATCTACATAAACATACGTCACATGTTCCTACTCTCTCTTGTGCCGTGTCTATCTCTTGTTCACGCAGTGCTTCTCATGACATGTGCACTTTCCTCCTTGATAAGTAGCTAGCTAGCTACCAGGAGTACTATGTGTATCATTTTCAGCCTAGACAATCTTGAAAACGTACTTACCCTTGTCATGACATGTGTATCAATCTTAGTTGGCTCCTCTTCCTACACTTCTTTTAATATTTCCCGCAAAAAAAAGACTTCTTTTAATATTACTTTCTTGGTTTTGTAGGATTGGATTGAAGACCATAGGAATTTTACCTATGGCCTATTCTGCATACAATTTTTTTTTTAAAAATATTCGTCTAATTATTATTTTTCCTTTGGTGAACTACATAGAGGTCCTAATGTAGTTACTTATTTTTTTTAGAAATGGATGGTTTGGTGAGTCGAGAAAAGAAGAGATAACTTCCACGTCAGTTGGTTTTGTCATCACATATTTTTGGTGCGGCGAGACTGATCTTACTTGGAAAGTGCGTGCATGGAGAGTCCACGCATGCATGACTTGGTGATGCTTGGAATTACTCCTACTAGCTAGTACGTATCATCATATCCTATCTTTTGGGATTGGATGATGTCAATAACCATGCTACTATACTACAACAGCGAATACGTAACATATCCTTTATATAGGTCTATCATTTCAGGATGGAAATAGCATGTCATCCTATCTATACCATTCATGGTCTCAACCACGTTATTATCATTATCATTATAGTACGTACCACCCTTATAGCTAGCTACCTGGCATAGTACGTACTTCACGGTTGGTCTGGCCTGCGCCTGGACCAGGGCATGCATGCATCCATGACTCTGTTGGCAGGAAAGAAGGGAGGGAGGGAGCGACGTCTCAACTCGATCGAGCCAAGTTGCAGTGGAAGGCAGGATATGGCATGTCATTGATTCGGCGATGGCAGCGGCGGAACCACCGCCGTCCATTCCAACGAAGAACAAGGCAGAGCAACACATGCAGCTTGGTGACTTGGTGAGGCGAGTACAGTAGTGGGCAAGAAAACATACGTCGCTGCTTGGTACTCCCTTCGTTCGGAATTACTTGTCACAAAAATGGAGGTATCTACAACTAAAATACATCTAGATATATTTATTTTTTAAACGAGTAATTCCGGAAGGAGGAAGTACAATCATGATCATGAATCCCAAGAGCATCCAATCACTACTTCATTCACAAGCAGGTTGATCAATTGACTGATGGCGCTACCGGCTACGAGCATTCTAACTGCTGGCCACCGCCTCCTCCTAACTACACTAATAAATTGTGCGCTACTGTACATGGGAGACAAATCGAATATCCATTTCTTTCACAACTTATAACACGGATCTCAGGCATAACAGAATTATATATGTAAAAACAAAATGCAATAGTAAAAAATTCTATATATAATGCTAAAACAAAGAAAAGGAATAATCAAAAAGGATGTCTTGGATTTCCAAATTATAAAACACTTAGACATCAAGGTTTTAGGGAAAGTTTCAGGTGATACCGGACTTCATATGCTACCGTGATAGAGGCTTCTAGGCCGTTGGATCTCAAGTCTGTTGTACCTGCGCGCAATTTTGAGACTCTTTGATGACTTTTCTGCAAAATGTTCAAGAGCTCCTAGTAGCCGTTTGATCTGAGATCTAATGGCTCCCACGGGTCCGTATCTCGGTATCATCTTTGGTATTTGTTGATCCGCCGATCCGTTATTGAACCTCTTCGTGGCCGTCGTACTCCACATCAGCCCTTGCCGCCAGGCTGTACCTCCTCTCCAGTTTCCGGAGCAAGCAGCCGTCTGTACCCTTGAACTTGTACAAGCGCCTCCCTGCCAAGGGCGACATGCTCCTATGACCATGCCATGCATGGAAATTCTCCGCCAAGGGCGACATGCTACTATTACACGTACTACCCTGAAATTAATTTCCTTTTGTGTGCTCAGAGGATCAGAAAAAATAAGAAAGATTGGAGTGGATAGATACTCTGAACATTCAGAAGCTTCCCCTCAATAATTAAAGAACTCAGTTTAGAATGGAAGACAACAAAGCGGCAGATGCGGCATTGCTTTCATCCAACATATTTCTTTGTTCCACTACATTCCATGCCATACCATACACGGTGGTGCTGGTGTGCATGTAAAGAAACATCCTTCTTCTTCTTTGGATACGTGTAGCGTGCGGAATAAAGTGGCTAACGAGAATATATAAAGCCTGTATGCGCTAGTGTATTCTATCTCCGGCGACTGCTGTTTGACACACACTAGATAGATATTCATTCATATTCCTTTTCTTTTATCTGATTCAGAAAGCACTTTCCCTCTAAAAGTAGCTTGTCCTAATCTTTATCTACATGCACTATTGTAGTGCCAAAGTGAAGTGAATATACTGTTGGTCCTCTAAAAGTAGCTTGTCCTAATCTTTGTCTATGAAATGCAGTTTCCATTTTGTTGATCAGGATTAGTATCATGTCTCTGGAAGGACCCAAAATCCACAGAGAAAACAAACTAGATTAATTAGGCACAAAAGGTGATTATGTTGGTGCTTTCTCTTCTCCATACACAGTGGTAGGGCATTCCATTGTCCTCTCATGGCACCTCACTTTATCAAGTGGGCACATATATAGTGTATGCATATGCATGAGCGATTCCATCGATCTAGCTGTCCACTCGAATTATCCAAAGTTGAGGAATACTCAAATAAAGCTAGCCTTTTAGATTGCAACCATTGGTGGATGGATCGCCTTTAGGAACTGCACGGTTTAGTCATGCCTGCGGCATTGCATGGGCAACCTTTTTCTTTCTAGATAGGTAGGTGGTTCCTGTGCAAGGGGGTATGGAAAGGTAGTATGATTGGGTTATCAATCAGTCGAGTCGGAATATATATATTTACTTGATGCATGAAAGACAGTTTGTGGCACGCCATGCATTGCATTGCCCTCACTCATGGGTGGCCAATCATGAGAGGATGAATCATGAAGAAGTTTCCCCCGCCTTCTTCCTCACTACGCACATATAGGACCATGGAGGAGAGCCGGTCTCGTCTCATAAATTGTTGAAATGGACCAGAATCCAGAAATCCATCCATCAACCACAAGCTTGGTATGTTGATTAGATTAGTACCCGGACGATGACGACGCTGGTGTGAGAGTGATTTGACAATCGAGATAGCTTTGTACTCCCTCCATTCCTAAATACTTGTCTTTCTAGGCATTTTAACAAGTGACTACATACGGAGCAAAATGAGTGAATCTACACTCGAAAATATGTCTACATACATCCGTATGTAGTAGTTATTTGAAATGTCTAGAAAGACAAATATTTAGGAACGGAGGGAGTAGTAAATAAATTTGACCATCTCTCTAGCTAAGGTAGGAAAAATAAAAATGGAATACTTTATTGCAACGTACGTAGGACCATTTTTTTGTCTTGAATGTATGAAGGTGTGGTTTTCAATTAGCTTGAAAGTCGATCTGATAGGAATGCATGCATTTGTTTTGCTATATATGATCATGAGGAGTGAGACGACCTTTAGTTTTGGTTATGACATGTATAAATTTTATTTTGATTTGGTTATGGCATATATAATTGAATCACATGGATCACCCTCAAATCACATCATGGTAATTAAGGCGCAACGTAGTAAACCTTTGCTAGATAGATATATGGAGTAAATAGTAGGAGTGATCGATCAATCATTCACATGGTAGACAAGGCAGGAGGATTACCCATTTGTTGGTGTCTAACTAGGCGCCAGTTCTCTTGACTCGATTATGAAGAATCACGATCTGGAGAATAAAAAATGTAAAAGAACTCATCTCTGGCTCAGGAATCGCTTAGAATCATGCGAGAATCAGTGTGTATCTCAGAATCGTCGAAAACCCACGATTCAGGTGATTCTGAGTGGTCCCTCAAAAGAAAATTGTTCGTTTTGACACCTTACCCATATTTCACGAGGTAATAACATCTAAAAAGCTTCTCGGGCCGGTCCATCGAAAGAGACCCAAAACGACCGAAGCAGTCAACCGTTTCGTCCTCTCCCCGTCTCTTTCCTTTCCTATAGGCCGAAGTTGATCCACCCGGGCCTCTTTCCTCATCATGCTCATCCTCCCGAAGCCATGGCGAGCCCAGCGGTTCAAAACTTATCAGTTCGGCATGCAATTGTTTTTTTGAGGGTATAATAGAGATTTCAACACACATCCCATAAAACAATTACAGACTAAAATCTTAAAAAAGAACTAGACGGATGATTTTGTGGGCAAGTGCTTCTGCACACGTTGAACATATTAAGAAATTTCATGCATATTTTCCTAAAATGTGTAAACATCTGCTAAGTGTTAAAAAATTATTTAAAACATGAAAAAAAGTTCTAAGTTGTGAATATTTTTATAAAATTATTGAATAGAGCTTTATATTTTATAAACATTTTCTTATAATGTTGCGAATTATATTGTTTTAATGCGTGAACATTTTTAGTTACCCGAGAAATGTTTTGATTGGTGCAAATGTCTTTTTTATGAATTATACGAACAGAGTTTAAAGTGTCGATGAACAATTTATGAACGACGTTTACGCAGCCAACAGGCTCGACGGTTTATCACAAGCGCGAGACATCTGTCATCTTCGCCGCCTCCCCCACTCATTGTTCGAGTCAACAGAGCTAAAACTATTATCGCCCAATGCAACTAAAAAAAATCAAACGGTTTAATCACAACTAAGGTGCATTATTGTTGCCAAATGTAAATCTAATAAAATTTATTCCAAACTTTTTAATTTTTAAAATATGTTTTACTAACTTATTATTCTGAGAAGTATAGTTACTTAATAATTTGGTTTGCATAGTTGTTCATAACAATATTTTCATCAACATATGGTGTTCCTCATTAGAGGGCTCTAACTCGTATCACTGAGAAATCCATTTTGTGTTGCCAAATTCAGATCGTACGTTGTACAGATATGAGAAAAATATAAAAAAAATGATGTCTCTGAGGATTAATCAGTGACTTCCATAAATAATGTCATATACATTGTCGTGTTCTCATACTATTAAAGTTCTTAATATAATTTCTAATGCTCAAGGTCTAACAATTATCTTGATGCGTGCGTTCTAGTGTATGAAATGACCAATTTTTTTTATTGATGTTGTATGAGGTTTACAAGAAGTTTGTCATCCATGTTAACGTTTTGTTTTACCGTGAACTAATGTCTTACATGTTCTAGTGCATTCATTAGTATTATTGTATACAGCAGGCATACACAGTGTCTGTGAAAGACAAAGTAATTGTGGCGCGTCATATATGCCACTAGACTCAGCCATGCAAAGATGATAATCTTCAACGGCGATGCACCCAGGTGGGTGTAGCTCCCGAGCCTCCGGCCAACTCTTGCAGTCGGGTGGAGGGCCTTGTGATGATGGCAGATGCATAAAGTTGACTGTGCCGAGGAGATGCCCCCGAAACCTGATGCAGCGAGGAGCCTACTGAGGCGAAGTGGAGCCCCCGAGCCTGGACGCGAAGAGGATGTTGGTGTTCACCATTGTTGTTTAGGTGTGTGTGTGTCATGTTTATTTCCAGTTCATCCATGTAGTTCAAGCTGCGGCAGTGTGTGCACGTAGAGTTGTGTTCGCGTGCACAATGCAAAGCTAAATGGGTTGTGATTAGTTAGCTGCATGTGTCAGTCTGTGAGGAGTCCGGCCGGCCGAGTTGTGTAGCAGACCAGAGATGGAGAAAGAAGCGGTCGCAGGCAGTTGCGGCATGCATCAAGTGAGGGCTTATCCATCTGCAGAAACTTGGGAGCGACTCAAAGTCTGTACGTGTGAGCAGTTAGTGGAGAGATTAGTGGGTCAAGCCGTTAGTGGCTTGACCGGTGTATTTGCATGCTAGCTAGTGCTTGTGTTGGCTGCTCTATTTTATCCCTTGTAATCCAGTTCATTTAGAGTGTGAAGAAATACAGAAAAAGGCACAAGTGTGCGTGTTGCCAAGTTCGTGAGTGTCTCTTCTACCTCCTGTCTGTGTGTGTTTCTCCTGGGCAAGGTCAACATTTGGTATTCAGAGCCATGGTGACTGAAGGTTCGCGCACTCCGTTGCCGGGTCACCGCCGTGTCTCGGCCTCGCCGGTGGTGCGCCTAGGCCGGAGCCCGACGCGGCGTGGCTGCCGCGAGGTGGTGGTGCAGCAGGAGGTCGTCCACCAGGCCAGCAGCACCGTCGTCTACCCGCCGCTGACGGCGACGAACTACTTCGAGTGGTTGCAGATCATGAAGGTGAACATGGAGGCCCAACACGTGTGGGGCGCCGTCGAGGGAGGCGGGAGCTTCAGCCAGGACAGGGCGGCGCTTGCGGCAATTCTGCGAGCCGTGCCGGAGGAGATGCACTCCACGCTTGCCGTGAAGGCGACGGCAAAGGAGGCATGGGATGCCATCAAGATCATGCGGGTCGGCGATGCCCGCGTCCATGAGGCCAAGGCGCAGACTCCCCTCAAGGAGTTTGATGCCGTCCGCATGAGGAGCGGCGAGACCCTCGATGAGCTCGCCATGCGCATGAATGGGATCGCCAACAAGCTGCGCACGCTCGGCGAGAACTTCGACGAGGTGAAGGTCGTGAAGAAGCTTCTCCGCATTGTGCCGTCCAAGTATACCCAGGTAGCTATTGCCATTGAGCAGCTTCTTGATCTTAAAACCATGTCCATGGAAGAGCTTGTGGGAAGGCTCAAAATGGCGGAGGACCGGAGCAATTTGGACGAGGGCGCCAACAACTACGACCAGGGTGGTGGGAGTCGCCTGCTCCTCACGGAGGAGGAGTGGCTTGCTCGCTACCGCAGCGGCGCCGGCAAGAAGAAGAGAAACTTCGACATCCGGAAGGTCCGCTGCTACACTTGCCAAGAGTATGGGCATTACTCGAGGGACTGCACCGAGCCGAAGAAGGAGCGGGCGCTTCTCGCCGACGCAACTGCCGACGACAACCCGGGGCTATACCGAAGGTTGCCATGGAGTTCCCAATAAAGCACAACAAGGTTAAGGAGGTGATTGTTGGTGTTAACCATTGTTGTTTAGGTGTGTGTGTGCACTAGTAAAAAACAGGGCTTTGGTCACAGGGCAATATTTACATTAGTCCCGGTTCAGTCACGAACCGGGACTAATGTGAGCATTGGTCCCGGTTCGTGCGGCTAAGGCATTAGTCCCGGTTCACCTGAGCCCTTTAGTCCCGGTTTAAGACATGAACCGAGACTAAAGGGTGCGATGCCCTTTAGTCTCGGTTTGTGTCTCAAACCGTGACTAAACATTAGACCTTTAATTAGTCCCGGTTTGAGACACGAACCGGGACTAAAGTGTGTGATGCCCTTTAGTCCCGGTTTGTGTCTCAAACCGGGACTAAAGGTCCCATTTTCAAACTCTACCCCCCACCCCCCGGTGGATCGCCTTTTTTGTTTTGAAAAAATCAAAAGAAAATGATAAAACTTCAAAAAATAAAATCCTTCGAGAGGTAGTTATATTACTACATCTACTAGTTAGGAAAATTTAAAAATTTAAATTTGGACATGTTTTGCAAGAAAACGTAAATCGGCTATAACTTTTGCATACGATGTTGGAAAAAAACGTATAATATATCAAAATGTTCAGCACGAAAATCCGCATCCGATTTTGACGGCCTACAGCCTGTTTGAAATTTTTTAGAATCCTCAAATTCTAAAAGGAAAAAAGTTATGCTCAAATTTCAGTTTTTTTTGTATTTTCGTTAAATCTGGTCAAACTATGGTCAAATTACTTATTCAAGAAGTATTAGTGTTACTAAATAATAATTCAAGAATATTAGTGTTACTAAATAATTATTTCAGTTTTTTTGAATTTGACAAATCTGGTCAAACTATGGTCAAACAATGGTCAAACTACATATTCAAGAAATATTAGTGTTACTAAATAATTATTTCAGTTTTTTTGAATTTTGGTCAAATCTGGTCAAACATTGGTCAAACTATGGTCAAACTGTGGTCAAATTATGGTCAAACTGTGGTCAAACTACTTATTCAAGAAATATTAGTGTTACTAAATACTCCCTCCGTCCCATAATATAGGACGTTGACACTACACTAGTGTCAAAAAACGTCCTACATTATGGGACAGAGGGAGTAATTATTGTTTTTTAGAACAATAGTTTCAAACTCAAACAGTGAAATGTGTGACTTCATGCTCAACCTAAATTCCTGAGGGTTAATAGGATTGACATCTTACTATTGGCAGGAAAACAACAAGTGCAGACTTGGAAACGAGGGAGAATAGAACCCGAAAGTTAAGCATGCTCAGGCTGGAGTAGTGAGAGGATGGGTAACCGTCCGGGAAGTTAGATGATTTGGAATGATGAGGGTGATTAGAGATTAGAGGTTAAATTGAGCAGTGATGAGGGGTGATTAGAGATTAGAGGTTAAAATAATTCAGAAATTTGAAAATAAAAAAAACTCAATTTTTTTTCAAAAAGAATCATAAAATTTTCTTTAGTACCGGTTGGTGTTACCAACCGGGACTAAAGGTGGACCTCTAGGCAGGGCCACGTGGAGGGCCTTTAGTCCCGGTTCGTATAAGAACCGGGACTGAAGGGGGAGGCTTTAGTAACGACCCTTTAGTCCCGGTTCCAGAACAGGGGCTAAAGGCTCTTATGAACCGGGACTAAAGGCCCGGCCCTTTATCTACTAGTGGTGTGTCATGTTTATTTCCAGTTCATCCATGTAGTTGAAGCTGCGGCAGTGTGTGCACGTAGAGTTGTGTTCGCGTGCACAATGCAAAGCTAAATGGGTTGTGATTAGTTAGCTGCATGTGTCAGTCTGTGAGGAGTCCGGCCGGCCGAGTTGTGTAGCAGACCAGAGATGGAGAAAGAAGCGGGCGCAGGCAGTTGCGGCATGCATCAAGTGAGGGCTTATCCATCTGCAGTGTGAACTTGTGGAATGGTTTCCTTGATTGTCGAGAGTTACATGAAGGAGTACATATATAGATTGGCTGGTACAACCATCGCAAGAACATGGGACAGATCATGCAATTATCGTGGGCCAAGTAAGCAGGCCCATAGCTACTGACTAACACCCCCCCCCCCCGCAGTGTCAGCGGCGGGCTCGACGACGTTGAGACTGGCACGAATATCGAAGAATGGCGTCGCCGGCAGGCCTTTGGTGAAGATGTCAGCAAACTGGGCACTTGTAGGGACGTGAAGAACTCGAACGTCGCCCAAAGCCAGCTTCTCGCGAACGAAGTTTATGTCGATCTCGATGTGCTTGGTTCGTCGATGCTGAACGGGGTTGCAGGACATGTAGACGGCAGAGATGTTGTCACAATACACAATAGTGGCCTGATGAAGAGGACGATGAAGCTCACTTAGGAGTTGGCGCAACCACACCATCTCTGCGACAGCATGAGCAACTGAGCGATATTCGGCCTCCACGGACGACCTGGAAACGGCAGCCTGCCGCTTCGAAGACCATGAAATCATATTATCACCCAGGTACACACAGTAACCCGAAGTGGACCGACAAGTGTCCGGGCATCCTGCCCAATCTGCATCTGAGTACGCTGTGAGAGTAGTTGGAGAGGAAGGGGTGAAGGAGAGGCCATGATCAAGAGTGCCTTTGAGGTAACGCATAATACGTTTGACATGATTCATATGCGGAAGACGTGGGTCGTGCATGTATAGACAGGCTTGCTGGACAGCATAGGTTATATCAGGACGTGTGAGGGTGATGTATTACAAAGCGCCAGTGATGCTGCGGTAAAGAGTGGGATCGTCAGCGGGGCCGCCGTCAGTGGAGAGCTTAGAACCGATTTTAGCAGGTGTGCGAGCAGGATGACAGTCGATCATGCCGGCTTTGGAGAGGATATCAAGAGCATATTGACGTTGCGAGAGAAAAAGACCGATGGAAGAGCGAGAGACGGCGATACCAAGAAAATGATGAAGAGGTCCAAGATCCGTCATGGAAAACTCCGAGCGAAGAGAAGAGATAATGTGTGAGAGGAATGCGTCGGAAGAAGCGGTAAGCACTATATCGTCAACATAAAGAAGTAGATAGGAAATGTGATCGTTGGAGTGAAAAATAAAGAGAGAAGAATCAGAGCAAGAAGGAGAGAAACCAACACGCTGAATGAAAGAGGCAAATCATTGAAACCACGCACGCGGGGCCTGTTTGAGCCCGTACAGAGACTTCTGGAGGTGACAAACGTGGTCGGGGAGTGTGGGGTGAGAGAAACCGAGAGGCTGTCTACAATATACAGTTTCGGTCAGAGAGCCATTGAGAAAGGCATTTTTAACATCAAGCTGATGAATGGGCCACGAAGAGGAGACGGCTAAGCTAAGAACAACGCGGATGGTGCTCGGTTTAACGACCGGAGAAAACATTTCGTCAAAGTCGATGCCAGGTTGCTGAGAGTCACCACGACAGACCCAACGAGCTTTGTAGCGAGAAAGAGAGCCGTCAGAATGGAACTTATGACGAAACACCCATTTGCCGGAGACGATATTGACACCAGAGGGGCGAGGGACGAGAGACCACGTGTTGTTGAGAAGGAGAGCGCCATGTTCTTCTTTCATGGCTGCGTACTAGTTTGGGTCCAGGAGAGCGGCTTTGTAGGACTTGGGGATGGGAGAGATGGGTGTGGTGGTGGTGGAGAGGTTGAGACGATCCACAGGAAGACGAAAGCCCGCCTTAGCACGAGTACGCATCTGATGGTCATTGGCTGGGATAGGTGCAGGTACAGCAGTACGAGGCAGTTTAGAAGAAGGAGGCGGCGACGGGAAGGAAAGCGAAGAGGGGGAGAGAGAAGAATCGGGCACGGAAGGAGAGGCATGCAGATCGGGAGAAGGAGTTGGGATTGGTGAGGCAATGGGCCCGGGGGAATGGGGACAAAAAACGATGGTGGGGGAGTGCGGTGGTGGGGAAAGCGAGGCAGCACTGGGGGCGTCGAGGGGAGGCGGCAGATCCGAGGAAGGTGCATGGGAGCGGGCGGGTGGGACGGTGTGATTGGTGGGAGCAGATTCAGCAGCGGGGCCCGGGTGAACAGGGCCATGCAGCGCATGCACGTCGATCGTTCGTGGGCGCGTAGGGGCAGGAGAAGCGCCAGAAATTGGGGCAGAAAAATCTGGAGTTTGGTGAGAGGCGTACGGAAAGTTTGTTTCATCAAACGTGACGTGGCGAGAGATAAAAACGCGACCGGTGAGGAGGTGCAGGCAGCGATAGCCCTTGTGTGAATCGGAGTAGCCAAGAAAAAGACAAGGCAACGATCGTGGAGCAAGTTTATGAGGCGTGGTCGCTGTCAAATTAGGAAAGCAGAGACAGCCAAATACACGAAGATCAGAGTAGGCTGGGGCGGTGAGGAAGAGGGACTCGTAGGGGGGAAAACGTGGGCATGTTTTGGTGGGACGAATATTAAGAAGAAAAGTGGCATGGCGAAGGGCTTCAGCCCAATATGTGGAGGGCATGGATGCTTGGAGGAGGGTGCGAAGAATGTCGTTGATAGTGCGGAGGGAGCGCTCAGCTTTGCCGTTCTACGGTGATGTATATGGGCAGGAGAAACGAAGAAGAATGCTGTGGTGTAGAAAGAAATCACGATTGCGAGTGTTATCAAACTCACGACCATTATCGCATTGAAGAAACCGAATAGGGAGAGAGAAGTGAGCAGAGACATATCGGTGGAATTTGACAAACAAACTATGAACATCTGACTTTGAGCGAATGGGAAAGGTCCATACATAATGAGAGTAGTCATCTAAAAGTACAAGGTAATACTTAAAACCAGAAACGCTAGGAGTAGGTGATGTCCAGAGATCACAATGCAACATTTCGAAAGGAAAAGAACTACGCG
The DNA here is from genome assembly GCF_018294505.1 of Triticum aestivum. Lineage (NCBI taxonomy): Eukaryota > Viridiplantae > Streptophyta > Magnoliopsida > Poales > Poaceae > Triticum > Triticum aestivum. The sequence goes on from NC_057797.1 coordinate 784,933,288, forward strand.
TAGTAGATGCACCAAAGGGTAGCCTAACATGCTTGCCCATTTGGCATACATGACACAAAGACGAATCATGGACGCCCCGATCATGAGGGAGCCGAAATTCCTGAAGAAGGGTGGTCGTTGTAGCAGGTTGGGGGTGACCGAGTCGGCGGTGCCAGAGAGTGATGGAGGCGAGCATGGCATGAGGCGAGGATGAAGGAGCATCGCGAACCATGTACATATCGCCGGAGCTATTGAACTGAGCTATCTCCACCTTGGTGCGAAGATCCTTTACAGACAACCCAAAGGGATCAAACTCAACAGAAACTTGGTTATCAATTATAAAACATCAAACAGAAATGAGATTTTCGATGAGGGCAGGGGCGACAAGAACTTCTCGAATAAGTAGAGGCGAACGTGAAGAAGAAAGAGTGGAAGAACCGACGCATGCAACAGGAACGGAGGAACCATCACCGATAGTAATGGAAGGGAACAAAAGAGAGGGGCGAAGGGAGGAAAGCGTACTATCAGATGCAGACATATGCGAGGAGGTGCCAGAGTCGAAGATCCATTCGTTACCTGTGTCCTGAGTGGTCAGGGAGTTCATGGCGGCGATGAAGGCAGCCTGGTCCCAAGCAGGTGCAGCTATAGTCGAAGTAGAGGAAGTGGACTGGCTCGATGGAGGAGCAGTCGACGAAGAAGCAGCAGCATCCCAGCTAGCCGTCGGAGGCGCGCCGTAGGGGTACAGAGAGTACGCCGTAGGCGCGGCGGCCGCCTGGTACAGTGGCGCGTACGCGGCATACGCATGTGGAGGAGGGCGCGCACCGAGCAGGCCAGGAGCACCGACGGGCGGGCGCAGACCGGGCGCCCAACTGCCGCTGTACGCCGGTGGGGCGCCGTAGGGCGACGGCGCGGACCAGGGCATGGGCCAGGCCTGAACAAGCCCGGTCCACGGATCATGCGAGGGACGCCAGGTCGAAGGATCGGAGCCGGAGGGCAGCTGGGGTGGCGGTGGAGCCGGGGACGCAGAGGCCGGTGCAGACGCGGACGAGGAAGTCGCGGATGCTTGCTTGGGCGGGCGGTAAACGGGGTTTTTGCCCTTGTAGTTCGGACTTGGACGCCAGCCAGGTGGAGGTTGATGCGTGGGCGCCGCTGGCGGAGGTGCCGGAGGCGCCGGAGCAGACGGACGAGCCGCGGTGTGGAAGAGCCGAGGTGCGTTGGCCTTGCGCTGCTGGTTCTGCTCCTCCATTTGGAGCACGGAGCAGGCCTCAGCAAGGGTGGGAAGTGGGCAGAGCAGCGGGATGAGGGTGGCCTGCTGTGCGAAGCGGTCATCAAGACCGCCCATTAGAGCATGAAGAAGGGATCGGTCGGCAACCACCTCGCCAAGTTCACGCAGCTCATCACCGATGGCCTTGATGCGTTGACAGAAGACGCCAAACGGACGATCGCCCTACGTGATGGTGCGAAGCTCGGTGTTGAGGGCGGAGACGCGAGCGTCGCGGTTGTCCTGGAAAAGGCGACGGAGCTCGAGCCAAATATCGCGAGCAGACGCGCCGTCGGTGACGACGAGGTTGAAGAGCTCGGTGGAGATGCGCGTGTACAACCACTGAATGATGGCGAGGTCGTCCTGCTTGAGCCACCGGGGATCATGAGAAGCCGGGGGCGAGTCGCCGGAGATGTGGTGCAGGAGAGAGCAACGACCAAGATGGATCTCAAACAAGTGGCGCCAATGGTAGTAATTGTGGCTGTGGAGGTCGAGGACGATAGGGATGAATGGAGTGATGTCCGTGATGGTGTCGCTGAACGACAGAGAAGGGACGACGGTGGTCATGGCAGCAGTGAGGGGTGGGGGCGGGGGAGGTGCGGGAAGAGGTGGGTGGCCGCCGGGAAGAGGAGGAGCAGTTGGCGGGCCGCCGGGGAGGGGAGCAGTCATCTGGCTGCCGGGGAGAGGGAAGGGTGGGTTGCCCTCCCGTATTGGAGGGGAGCAGTCATCTGGCCGCCGGGGAGGGGAGCAGTTGGCAGGCCGACGGTAGTGGGAAGGGTGGGTTGCCCTCCCGTATTGGTCATGGTGATCGTGGAGGAAGAGGATAGAACCGGGTGTCTGATACCATGTAAACTTGTGGAATGGTTTCCTTGATTGTCGAGAGTTACAGGAAGGAGTACATATATAGATTGGCTGGTACAACCATCGCCAGAACATGGGACAGATCGTGCAACGATCGTGGGCCAAGTAAGCAGGCCCATAGCTACTGACTAACATGCAGAAACTTGGGAGCGACTTAAAGTCTGTACGTGTGAGCAGTTAGTGGAGAGATTAGTGGGTCAAGCCGTTAGTGGCTTGACCGGTGTATTTGCATGCTAGCTAGTGCGTGTGTTGGCTGCTCTATTTTATCCCTTGTAATCCAGTTCATTCAGACTATGAAGAAATACAGAAAAAGGCATAAGTGTGCGTGGTGTCAAGTTCGTGAGTGTCTCTTCTACCTCCTGTCCATGTGTGTTTCTCCTGGGCAGAGACTAGAGAAGCCCCGAAGACTGGAACCGGTGAGGCCGGAGCCTTGGAGCCGCTAAGGCGAAGTGGAACTCCCAAACTTGGATGCCCTGAGGTGCCTGATGGGGCGAAATGAAGCCCCCGAGTCCGAAAGAGGCGAGGCCAGAGCCTTCGAGCCTCCAAGGTGAAGTGGAGCCCACGACCCTAAATGCGGCAAAGGGCCTTAAATGGTAAAGTGAAGCCTTCGAACCCGGAAGAGGCAAGGCTGGAGCCTTGGAACTGCCGAGACAAACTTGGAGTACCTGTAAGTTCAAGAAAACAAGGAGAATTTGCAATTTCATTTGGTCAAACACTGGACACCAAGTGGACATTTACATGCATAGTTAATAAAAAAAACTTCTGTAAAGTATATCTTATGAACTATTTCACCCCGGTGCTAATAATAAGCATAAAGGGAAACCTAGAATGCTGGCTAGATTTTTGATGCTGTGCCTGGTCAATGCGATAGTGAGGTCGATTTAGATGCAGCCCCCGAGCTTTGATAGCAAGGGTAGTAATTTAGGTTTGTTTCCATTATGTTTGCTGAGTTTTCTTATGCACAACGCGACTAGAAATTATTCAGCCTCCGGCTTCCTTTGACGGGGCACGACACGACTAGAAATTACTCATCCTCCGGCTTCCTGTTTTTGTTCTTACGTCGATGCCGCCCCAGGCTCATGTTCTTTTGGGAGGTCGGTAATGATGAAGTAGCCCCCATGTCCAGATCAAATGAAGGAACATATACCATGTAGCCTTTTTGCTGAGCTGCAGGGAAGTCCGCTTCGCGCGATGCAGCCCCTGAGTCCCACAAGCAAAGAGATGCGTTTGTTGCGCCTCATCGTCTATCCCGAGGTGTTCATTGAAATTTATAGCATATGAAATAGCAAATCACAAATGGGAAAGTGGAAATTTTCTTTATTGTTTTGTTTTATAAAGCGCGGAGCGCAGCTCACCCGCTAGGTGTGGGTGTGAGTAGAAATCAAGCGGTGCTCAGATGACTTGGAAAATAAGAAACACATTGTAGAGTAAAATCTGATGCTTAAGCATCGAGATGACTTAGCTTTATATGCTTGGGCATTATTAGCGTTGTTCGAGCAAGCGAAAATTATGAGTTCGCAAACTGGTCTTGGTGAGGCAAAGCCCTCGAACCGGGTGCGGCGTGGCAGAGGCGGACGTCTGGGTTGGCGTAGACAGGGGAAACTATCAGGGGCTCCCAGCCTTGGGGTACTCCAGGTACTCCAATGTCAAAAATCATATTTTTAATGTTTTAAAAAATTCCGGAAAAAATTGTGAATGTTCACAATGAATGTGGCTACAAGCCAGATCCAAACTCGAAACACACATTGAGAAACAAAAATGTGAAATCTAGCATGAATAGTGTAAAGAAGAGACAAAAGCAACATTGACACTATTTAGATCTGGATTTCTCTTTTTTATTTCTCAATCTACATTTTGATTTTGAACCTGAAAATTTTAAGGGGCATGTAGTGACGTTCCTTGTGAACATTCTCAAATTTTTCCAGAATTTTTTGAAACACTAAATATATATATTTTTACATTGGAGTACCGGGAGTACCCAAGGTTGGAAGCACTGGATACTTTCCCGCGTAGACGGGACAGTGCGATAATGTCAGTGTTGGCGAGGTCGGCTCGCAAGGTGACAGCGGGAAGCGGTCATCGATTTTTCTGCGTAAATGAAGTAGTATGGGTAGAAGAAATAAATTCTCATAGGAATTAATATGTTTGAGCAAAATGAATATATATACTGCACTCCAGGTAGTAAGTGGTGAGTTGGAGCCCCTGTGACAGATGCGAGGCACCTCGTGTCGAGTTATATCGTTGGTTCACATGGGCAAAAGGCACAAGTTTGACCTTGAGGCGAAACTATTTTACAAAGTGAACTATTTTTGAAAGTATTTCACCCAGTTGATCTTTAATGTGTAGCGCCTGACAGCAAGGCGATGCACTCTACTATGCAGCGCCTAACACTCAGGCGCCACACCTTGCAGCGCTTGACAGCTAGGCACTGCACTACATCGTGCACCGCCTATCTCTAAGGAGCTGCATAGTAGAGTGCAGCGCCTACCTGTAAGGAGTCGCACAAAAAGGTTAGAAGTATGAAATATTTTCAAAAACAGTTTAATTTATAAAATACTTTCGCTTTGAGATCAAATTTGTCAATTTTTCTGTTCAGATGTCGTTTTACTTACAAGCAGTACCATAACGACATAACGTGTAGTACGTGGTAACGCCGAGCGACCGACAATGTTGCCATAACTTGATGCCATATAGGATGAGTCGATCTGAACTCCCTGCAATGCTGCAAAGGCCCTGATAGGTAGACGGTAGTCGGATTGAACCATCACTAGTATAGAACCAGGCTTTACCACCGATTCGTAAGACCCTTTAGTACCGGTTCTGCAACCGGCACTAAAGGAAAAAACAGCCCACCTACTGGGCCGGCACGGCCTGCATATAACTAGAAACTCAATCTCTAGTTGGGCCAGGATGCAGGCCCGTGCGATCTAGTAGGCCTCACAGGGCAGAAGACTTGCAATAGACCCATAAAGGCCTGCTTAGAGAGGAGCTCGACACGGTAGCCGCGGCGAGGCTTATAAACCGGTGCGAGCTCCTCTCAACTAGCGAGGTGGGACTAAACATTGTTCACTGCGGGTGACAGCGCACCCCTTTAGTACCGCTTGGTGGCATGAACCCGTACTAGGGGGGAGGTCTTTAGTACCGGTTGGAGCCACCAACCCGTACTAAAGGCTACCACCACTTTAGTACCGGTTCGTGACACAAACCGATACTAAAGATTCGCCATGAACCGGTACTAATGAGCGTCACCCGCCTAGCCGTCCGAACCGGCACTAATGTGTGACCATTAGTGCCGATTCAATTACAAACCGGAACTAATAAACTTCAATTAGGTCCTTTTTCTACTAGTGCATCAATGATTCACATGCATTGTAGGCAAGAAAGCAGTAGCTAGGATTAGCCAATACCATGGCGCCATCCATGCATTTTTCCGGTGCCGGTGCCAGTGCGTACGTTGGGCCTTGGCAGGATGTGTCAACTCGACTTAATGTCCGGGACAAGGACACTGCATTTGTCTTTGTATTTTTGTTGGCAAGGATGGCGATTGTATTAGTGCTGCTGCTCACATGCATGCGCTTGATTATTGATGATCACTCGAGACATGCATGCATGTAGCAACTCCGGCTAGCAACAGAGATTGACACTGACTAGTTGTGAAATGACAATCCGCCCGGTGCTGTGTGTGCCGTGTCGATCGTTTGGTGGCTACTGAAGAGATTGATCAATTCATCCACCATGGATGCAACTGTAGCAGTGCCCCCTGGCGTGGCCGTCATGTGGGCTAGGCTAGCTAGCTCTAGCAAGTGGAGGGGCTCATCAGCTAGCCATGGATGCACTTTTTCTCTTACTTTTTCTTCTCCCTATGTAGTAGGCTAGTAGCTTAAATTAGTTACGTGTTGTGCTTCTTCCTTTTTTGGCTGTGAAAACAATAGCTAGCCATGTCTGACTGATGATCCACCGGCCGTTTGTGAGTGCGTCACGCTTGACCTGAACACACGTACGAGATCAACACCTACGTGCGTCCTACGGCGGTTCGGCTACCTATATATAAGGTGCATCACGCACCACGTCCACCGAGGCGCGCGGTGCAACTTTTGCCTCTCCACTAGAAGATTCCTCTCATGACCTCTCATGGCGCAAAGTTTTATATTCTTGCAGGCTTTCAAATAAGCATCTTTTTTTGGTCCCCGAGATTACAACCCCTTTTCATCGGAAAAAAAGGTCACGACCTCTTTTCCCCTTTACATTGCCTCCTCATATATATATGTGTCGTCACTTTAAACAACGAACATCAAGTTATAATTTACCAAAATTTATACCCGTGAAATTGTATTCGAATGAAGTTTCTAATGATGTATTTTTCATGACGTATAACTTGATGTTCGTTGGTAAAATTAACGACCTTGGAATATACACCCGAATTATAAACCCAGAGGGACAGGACCTCTGAACTAGTTTGCATTAACCTCGGGGTTATTTTTTTGTGACCAGGAACACTTGATTTAGGTGGTTCCAAACAGGGGCGGACCTAGAATTGGGCCAAGCCCAGGGCCCAGCCGCTACAGTATGGCTACAGTGCTGCTACAGTTCCCAAATTTGCTATAGGCAATGAAGTGATCCATCGTCACGCCCAGGGCCCAGGCCCCCCTCCCCCCCCCCCCCGGCCTGGGTCCTGGATCCGCCACTGGTTCCAAACATAGTGCATGCGTCGCTTTGGGGGTGGGAGAGGGTGTGGCTCTCGTAAACCTTAGATATCGTCGCCTCCTTTCTGTGTCCCTCCCGCTGTGGCCGAAGGACAGGAGCCAAGGAGCTACCTTCTCACTTGGTTGTCTCTTGTGGGAGAGATCATGGCATACGCAACGGAGCTTTGATGCCGGGACGGCTCAGGCAAACCCTAGCCGCTGCCGCTTCCTTTTCATGCCTGCCTCCCCCACTGCCACCAGAGAACGACGATGGCGGGGCTACCTTCTTGTGTGGTTGTCTCCCTGGTGCGGGAGCACTCCATTCATGTGGCGTGGTGGCCCCGAACGGTGTGGCGTACACAATGGAGTTTGCATGCTAGGGCGGTTCGAGCAAACGCCCTAGCAGCAGCAGCCGCCTGCGCCTCCTCCCCTCCACCTACGTTCCCGCTACACGACAGCGGTGGCAGGACTACCTTCTCACGTCCTTGCCTCTCCCAAGCGGACAGCGCTCCTATCACGCAGCATGGTGACCCGAAATGGCGTAACATACACAATGGAGCTTGGATGTTGTGACGGCGGCATGGACTCTTTAGGTGATGGCAATGCTGTGTGGCAGCGGCCGGGTCGCCGTTTGAGGCGGAGTTGGCTCTCCAGCACCCGATCTAGTAGGCGCCTGTTGGCGGCGGCTTTTCCTGGTCGACAGACTAGTCTGTACAACGGCGGGGACGCGAAATGGTGCAGCGGTGGTGCAACAGCGGGGACACGGAGTGACTGATCGATGAATTTTTGTTAGTGTGATCGGAGAATTAAAAGGTTGGACTGAATATATACTCTGAACATTCAGAAGTCTCCTCGACAAAAATTAAAGAATTCAGTTGGAAAGAAGAGAACAAAGCAGCAGATACGACTTTTTTTTTATCGTTCTACTACATACCAATATCATACACGGCGGTGCAGTGTGCATTATTCCACACTTACTTTTATGACCATGGTTTATTTTGTCTTCGCCTTTATCAGTTTGCAAACACGTTGAGGTATCATGTAAATATCTACCCAACACTTTATTCTTCTATCTGTAGCACCCACACATGACATGTAAAATAGACCGAATCCATCAGCATAATTTTCAACAAATGTATACATGCATAATCCTGAGATATTACTTTAATAATTCTTTTAATTGCGGTAGAGATGTGTAAATTTGCTTTTGATGAACTTTATATTATCAGCATTCTCAGTCTTCTTGTAGCAGTTCATTGTGTCTATCTATGAGCCCGACCCCGGCTTATATAGCACACCCGGGGCCCTAGGGTACATGGATCCTAGTCGGCTATATAGGAGGAGGCAGAATCGTCCACGATCCCAGCTTCTTGTCTTGCACGCCAAGCCTTTTGAAATCTTCTTGTCATTTGCCATGGGCCCCTCAAAGTGGCATAGGGCGAAACCGACAAAGGGCTCCTCAGCCCGGCCCGCCAGGCTGGGAGTCATTGTGACCAGAGCCCCCTAAGTTAGGACACCATTAATGTTCACTTTTGTTTAATGAAACATGCAAAAAGTCATGGATGTGGTCCAATTTAAATGAAAATCACCCGGTTCGTTCCAATTCCATTTAAAATATGTTTGGGCGTTTGAGGGACACGGTTGGATGGCCCGCTTCCGTATCATTGTCCGTGGATAGATGTTGTGCTCATTTTAGAGGTCTACATTGGAGATTCCCTAAAGTTAGGAGGTGCCCATGGGAATCTCAGTGAAACCAAAGAGGAAGAAAGACATCACACTAAAAGATGCCCATGAAAATATTAATGAATTCTATTTGTTATTTAAGATTATTTTAATGCCATGCAACCTATTTTTGAAATGCAAGAAATTTTGTAATGCCATATTTTGTTTTGATTGAGATTTTTTTCCTTTCGCCTATATTATACATCGCTTACTGCGAGATGAAACTCGCCCTCGCCTACAGAGATCATTGAAAGTGGACCAGCCCAATAATTGGTATCGAGTGGTTTTTGTGAAGCTTCCGAGGACGCGTTCTTGGAACCTTCCGCCCGGTTTTGGGGAGGTTCTATGTGATTTTGCTAAAAAAACTTCATTTTTTCCCGTGTCAGATTTCCATTTTTTCTGCTTTCTTTTTCCATAATTTTATGTTCATTTTTATTTTTTTGAAGTATATTTCAACTCTTTTAGAACATGTTGAATATTTTCCGTATATAAATCAATATGTTTAAGGTACAACCTGATTTTTATGAGTAGTTAAATACTTATCTAAATATACTTTGAACACATTTCGAAAATGCACAATGAACATTTTTATATACACAACAAATATTTCTAAAGACACATTGAACATATTAAAAATGTCATGCATATTTTTCTAAAATGTGCAAACATTTGGTAAGTGTTATAACATATTTTTAAACATCAAAATATTTTTATAGTGTGAATCTTTTAATAAAATTATACAGCAAAGTTTAGATTTTAAGAATATTTTTTGAAAATGTTGCAAATTATATTTTTAAATGCGCGAACATTTTTAATTGCATGAGAAATGTTTCGACTGCTACAAAGATTATTTATGTTTTACACGAACATAGTTTAATATTTTCATGAAAAATTAATGAATGACGTTGAGTCAGCCGACGGACTCGACGGATTATCACAGCGCAAGACAGCTTCCATATTCGCCGCCTCCCCCAGTCATTGTGCTAGTCAACACATTTAAAACTATTATCGCTCACTGCAACTGAAAATAAATCAAAGAGTTCAATGACAATTAAGGCGCATAAGTCTTGCTGAATTTAAATCTAATAAAATTTGTACTAAAATTTTCTATTTTTAAAAATATGTTTATAACTTATTATTCTGAGTAGTATATTTATTTAATAATTTGGTTAGCATAATTTTTCATAACAATATTTTCATCAACTTATGGTGTTCCTAGTTAGAGTGCACTAACTCGTATAATGAGAAATAATTTTTTGTGTAGCCAAATTCAAAATGTATAATCAGGACTTGCGTAAACAATACCATATACATTTGGATACAAATATGAGAAAAATATCTATAAAAAGTTGCATGTCTCTGAGGATTAATCTGTGACTTGCGTAAACAATACCATATACATTTGGATAGTTTTTTATTATTAAAGGTCTTAATATGATTTCTAATATTTAAGGTGTAAGAATATCTTGATGCGTGTGTTCTAGTGTATACCAAAGAAAAATTATAGATGTTCTATGGGGTTTTGAAGAAGTTTGTCATCCATGTTAGCACTTCGTTTTACTGTGAACTAATGTCTTACTTGTTATAGTGGTTTCATTAATATTATTGTATACAACAGGCCTAACCCGGTGTGTACGAAAGACAAAGTAATCGCGACGTGTCATACACGCCACTAGACACTAGTAGAAAAGGGGGCAATGGTCTAGGCCGGGTCAGCCCATTAGTCCCGGTTCAGTCCAGAACCGGGACCAATGGGGGCATTGGACCCGGTTCGTGAGCCTAGGGGGCCGGTCGGGCCACGTGGGCCATTGGTCCCGGTTCGTCTGGACCTTTTGGTCCCGATTGGTGGGACGAACCGGGACCAATGGGCCTGGCTCCTGGCCCACCACCATTGGTCCCGGTTGGTGGCTTGAACCGGGACCAAAGGCTGCCCTTTAGTCCCGGTTCATGCCACGAACCGGGACCAATGAGGTGCCTATATATATCCTCGCCCGCGAGCAGAGCACTCCAGTGCTTTGTTTTTCTCTGGCCGGCGAGGGGAGGGGTTTGTGTGGTGCTCTAGCTCACCTCCTATGCACATGAGGTGTTCGATGAAATGTCCGAGCCACACTAGTTAAGCTTTCTCCTCTCGAAGCTCGACCTCAAAGCTCCATTTTCCTCAAGATTTGTCTAGATTTAGCGGTCCGTCACGCCCCACCCCCGTCTTCATCGCCGTCGATCACCCGCGCCGATCTCATCACCGACACCACCATGGTGAGCCTCTTGTTCTTATCTTCTTTCTGAAAGGAAAAATATTCTTACTTGTATGTTTAGATAGATACTTGTATCATTTTCTTACTTTTATTATTGCATCTTATATAGTGCGATGGTTTTGGTATCCGCCTCCGTCGGCCCTCGTCCTGTCTATGATTCGGATGTGGTATATATATTATCTTTATAACTATTGGTTCATTTATTGTTTATGAAAATTATGCGGACCAACGTGACATAGATTTTTTTTATCTAGGATGTATGTGAACCGGAAATTCCAACCGACCCTATTGTCGAGAGGTTAAATTTAGTTGAAGAAGAAAACAATTTCTTGAAGGAAAAAATAAAAAAATTTGAGGAGGAGAAGATGATATTGGAGTTGCATGTTGCGGATGTCGTCGATGATCGCAAGATCAAGATGGATGCAATGTGCTTGAAGATTAGAAAGATTAGAAAATATGCCATTCATACCGAGGCTTGGTATAATTATGCCGTTGGATCAATTGTTACCTTGGTTGCGATTATGATCGCCTTTGTTTTCGCATTTAAATGTTTTACATATTTTCAATGTATGGTTTAATTAATTAGATGCTCTGGAGAGCTATATGTTGTTAGATGAGAACTATGTATGTACTTTGGTTTTAACGTGATGATGAACTTCTATTAATTTGGACACTTAATTATATATAATGCACGCAGATGAACCAGCAATGGATGTACGGTGACAGACACACCTCCGAGTACATTAAGGGCGTGCATGAGTTTCTCGATGCGGCTGAGGCAAACAAGCAGAATGGTTTTATGTATTGTCCATGCACTAAATGTGGGAATACGGTGTCTTACTCTAACCGGAAAATCCTTCACACCCACCTGCTTTACAAGGGTTTCATGCCACACTATAATGTTTGGACGAGGCACAGAGAAATAGGGGTTATGATGGAAAACGACGAAGAAGAAGAGTACGATGACAACTATGTGCCCCCTGAATACCGTGATGCTGCAACGGGGGGAGCTGGTGAAGATCAAGAGGAACCAGACGATGTGCCCAATGATGTTGCAACGGGTGAAGCTGCTGAAGATCAAGAGGAACCAGGCGATGTGCCCGATGATGATGATCTCCGCCGGGTCATTGTCGATGCAAGGACGCAATGCGAAAGTCAAAAGGAGAAGCTGAAGTTCGATCGCATGTTAGAGGATCACAAAAAAGGGCTGTACCCCAATTGCAAAGATGGCAACACAAAGCTCGGTACCATACTGGAATTGCTGCAGTGGAAGGCAGAGAATGCTGTGCCTGACAAAGGATTTGAGAAGCTACTGAAAATATTGAAGAAGAAGCTTCCAAAGGATAACGAATTACCCGACAGTACAGACGCAGCAAAGAAGGTCGTATGCCCTCTAGGATTGGAGGTGGAGAAGATACATGCATGCCCTAATGACTGCATCCTATACCGCGGTGCATACAAGGATCTGACCGCATGCCCGGTATGCGGTGCATTGCGGTATAAGATCAGACGAGATGACCCTGGTGATGTTCACGGCGAGCCCCACAGGAAGAGGGTTCCTGCGAAGGTGATGTGGTATGCTCCTATAATACCATGGTTGAAACGTCTGTTCAGAAACGGAAAGCATGCCAAGTCGATGCGATGGCACAGTGAGGACCGTAAGAAAGACGGGAAGTTGAGAGCACCCGCTGACGGGTCGTAGTGGAGAAAAATCGTGAGAAAGTACTGGGATGAGTTTGCAAAGGACCCAAGGAACGTATGGTTTGCTTTAAGCGCGGATGGCATTAATCCTTTCGGGGAGCAGAGCAGCAATCACAGGACCTGGCCTGTGACTCTATGTATGTATAACCTTCCTCCTTGGATGTGCATGAAGCGGAAGTTCATTATGATGCCAGTTCTCATCCAAGGCCCTAAGCAACCCGGCAATGACATTGATGTGTACCTAAGGCCATTAGTTGAAGAACTTTTATAGCTATGGAATGGAAATGGTGTACGTATGTGGGATGAGCACAGACAAGAGGAATTTAACCTAAAGGCGTTGCTGTTCGTGACCATCAACGATTGGCCCGCTCTCAGTAACCTTTCAGGACAGACAAACAAAGGATACCACGCATGCACACACTGTTTAGATGACACTGAAAGTATATACCTGGACAAATGCAGGAAGAATGTGTACCTAGGCCATCGTTGATTTCTTCCGACCAACCATCAATGTCGAAAGAAAGGCAAGCATTTCAAAGGCGAGGCAGATCACCGGAAGAAGCCCGCCATGCGTACCGGTGATCACGTACTTGCTATGGTCAATGATTTACACGTAACCTTTGGAAAGGGTCCCGGCGCACTAGCTGTTCCGAATGATGTTGAGGGACACGCACCCATGTGGAAGAAGAAATCTATATTTTGGGACCTACCCTACTGGAAAGACCTAGAGGTCCACTCTTCAATCAACGTGATGCACGTGACGAAGAATCTTTGCGTGAACCTGCTAGGCTTCTTGGGCGTGTATGGAAAGACAAAAGATACACCTGAGGCACAGGAGGACCTGCAACGTATGCACGAAAAAGACTGCATGCCTCCGAAGCAGTATGAAGGTCCTGCCAGCTACGCTCTTACGAAAGAAGAGAAAGAAATCTTCTTTGAATGCCTGCTCAGTATGAAGGTCCCGACTGGCTTCTCGTCGAATATAAAGGGAATAATAAATATGCCAGAGAAAAAGTTCCAGAACCTAAAGTCTCATGACTGCCACGTGATTATGACGCAACTACTTCCGGTTGCATTGAGGGGGCTTCTACCGGAAAACGTCGGATTAGCCATTGTGAAGCTATGTGCATTCCTCAATGCAATCTCTCAGAAGGTGATCGATCCAGAAATCGTACCAAGGCTAAGGAGTGATGTAAAGAGACAAGGCCCGAAGAGACGAGGCCCGAAGGAATGCACAACTGAGGTAAAGAGACGAGGCCTGAAGAAAAAGTTGAGCTCGGATGAAAGGTTTGAGATCATAGCAATTGCGCCCGACGGCCAACCGATTGAATCCATCCGAACAAAGAACGCATTTGTTGCTCAGTGCGGGGTTCTGGTTAGGGACAAGATCCCGATCAGCACCCAGCAATGGTTAAAGCCGGCTACAGAAGACCCTGAGGTGTCTTACGTCAATGATATGCAGAAAAATGATCTTTGGACTGAGCTGAAGTCAAATTTCACCCTACCGCCAGAGGATGATCCGGAGAAGCCAGTTAAAGAGCAATTAATCAAGTCTTTTGCTCTTAAGAGGATGGCAGACCTATTCAGGAGGTGGAAGAAAGAGCTGAATAGGTTTGTCGATAAAAAAGAGACACCAGAATTCAAGGGCAGATATGAGAAGATCAGAGATCACTGGCCCGCATTTGTGGCCAACAAGACATTGGAAAAGAGTAAGAAGATGCCGGCGACAAACAAGAAAAATGCTGCGAAGAAGAAGCTTCACCATCGCACGGGGTCAGGTGGCTACCTCGTAGCCCGGCCTAAGTGGGCCAAGGTTGAGAATGATCTGGTTGAAAAAGGGATCGAACCAGAGACAATGAACTGGCCAGACCGTTGCCGGACTTGGTTCTTCGGGGCTGGCGGAACCTTGGACCCTGTAACAGGGAAGTGCATTTGGACGGACGAGCAACTTGACATACCCTTGAAGAAGCTTCGGTACTATATCGCTGCAGCGCAGAAAGGAACGTTCCTTCCAGACAGAGAGAACGACGAGCTCACAAAGGCCCTCGGAAATCCTGAGCACCCTGGACGGACACGAGGCACGCCAGGCTCCATTCCGTGGAAGGCTGGGTTTCTGGACGCAGGCGGTTACAAAAGCCACGAGAGGAGGAAAAAATTGCAGCAGACCGGACTGCAGGCGCTGCACGCAAGGGTACAAGCGATAGAGGAACGAGAAGCAAATCGCAGCCAACGACTTGCCGAAGATTCCCCTGAAGCTACCCCGCCATCTCAGCGGAGAAGCAGCGTGGCTTCCACCGAGCTGCTTCAGCTGGATCTTGTCTTGACGGCTCCTGCCAGCTATCCCGTGGATGCTATCACGGAGGCTCAAAATTGCCACCTTATGACGCAATGGATTAATATGAAGGTCAAGGCGGCTGTTGGCTCTGTTTTTCCTAATGAACCCGGCGCAACTTTTCACTGCCGGCCGATTCCAGAAGGATATGCTAAGGTGATGGTGGATGAAATAACGGAGGGATTTGAGGACCTCCCGCTTGACCACCCTACCGGAGAAGGGGAGACTCGGCTGGGTTCTGCTCTGAAGACTCCATGCCTATGGCAGAAGGAGCTCATCAACCTTCCGAACTGGACGCCTCCGCCTCCTCCTCCTCCTCCGGCGAGTCAGGGCACTCCGCCTCCTCCACCGCCTCCTCCTCCGGCGAGTGACGATCAGGGCCCTTGGCCGGCTCCTTCTCCGGCGCGTGGCAGCACTCCGCCTCCTTCTCCGCCCGCGCCGGCGCGCGCGAGCAGCCAGCCTCCTCCTCCTCCGCCTCGTCAGCAAGGGCAGAAGAGACCCGCCGCCGCTCCGGCAGCTGCTCCGACGCGTCGTAGTCCTTCTCCTCCACCTCGTAAGCAAGTAAAGAAGACTGCCGCTCCCTCTGCTCTGCTAGCGTCTAGCAGTACAGCCAGAGGCGGGAGGACATACAGATTCGGTCCTTCTCTGAAGACTCCAGAGAAGTTACCATACGAGATGACCCCGGAGGAGAACGCGAAGATCGCGCGAACTGAGGTGAAGGACTGGTTTCAAGGGTTGAAAGCACAGAGACATCCACCTCCGGAGGAGAAGGTAGATCCGGTGAAAGTGAAGCGCACTCTGGCCGCCCTGGCAAAACCACCCAAGTCTCCGCCGAAAGGCAACTATGAGCGCATTATTGCAAAGACATGGGACGAAGCGGAGCGGTCGGGAAGTACAGTCAGTGATCAAAGGCTGAAAGAACGACGAGCAGCTGGGAAACAAATTGCCTAGCTCGGCGAACAAGCGAAGCAATCGTGCCCCCCGCTCAAGGTGCCTAGCGACATCGTCGATCCGAGGATGGTGCCCGGTTATAGAAATCTTGACGATTACCTGCCCGACGATGTACATTATGATCCCATGGAGGTGCCGATACACAGATACGAGTACGGGAAGCCTCTCATCAAAGATGAAAAATCTTTAACAACGATGATGCGAAGATTGCATGATTGGTACTTGAAAATCTGCAGAGAGTCTGGGGGAGGAGTACTTTGTATGCGAGAGTTAAACCGGAGCATGACCTCGTTGGAATTGAACCGTTGCCTATTCCATTTGAGGAGTTCTATCAGTTTTTCAATCAATTGGCCCTCGATAAAACAACGGTCACCTGCTACTATCTGTAAGTACTACTACTTCTGTCATTAAGTCTCTCTATATAGCTCATCTCTTTCATTGCATGTATTTATAATTATCCTCACTATATTATGCAGATTGAAGATCGCCGAATTGAAGAAAAGACAAATCGGTAATATTGGGTTCGTTAACACATATCTCATAGATGCAACTGAGGTTGAACATCGTCCCAAAGATACCGAGGCCAACTTGCTACGATCATTCAAAATAAATGAAAACAAAGATATAATACTCTTTACTTACAACTTCAAGTGAGTGTTACTGTCTTGTGCATATTCGGTTTCCCTTATATATTAGTCCAGGTTATAGTAATGTAATTGATGAGTTATGCATGTGTGCGCAGGTACCACTATATTCTCCTAGAGATTAGGCTTGAGCAGGGAGTAGTAACTGTCTAGGACTCTAAACGAAAAGATCCCCAGGAGTATGCGGACATGAATGAAATCCTCAAGAAGTAAGTTAAATCGATCATTATCCACCATATCAGCAATTTTGTTCATTTCCTGATATCAAGTAATTGTTTTCTTTGTCTGGCAGGGTTTGGAGAAAATTCACCAGAAAAGTTCCGGGACTGCCGAAGGAGCTGGAATTTAGACACCCGAAAGTAAGTACTATAGAAACATGTTCCGCGCATCTCCTAGTGATTCAAGCACTAGTTTCATCAAAACCATTTAGCATTCTTGCTTATCAGTTTGATTGACCTCTATTTCTTGTAAAGTGGTTGTGGCAGGAACAAGGGAATGATTTCTGTGGATACTACGTCTGCGAGTCCATCCGCCACACGACCTGTGAGCGGGGCGGGTACTCTGACGAACAATATGAAGTGCGTAAATAACAATATTCATAATTTTATTTTATTACCATCATTTGTGTTGAGTTTCATTCATTCATATATATATATGTATTGACCCCCTTCTTCATATTAGATGTTTCGGAAGCGGGATGAACTCCTAGCACCAGCTCGCATGCGAGCAATTCAAGAGGAATTGGCGGCATTCTTTCTTGACCACGTGATCGCCGAAGACGGAGAATACTATGTGGACCATGCGTCCGTATGATTATATTTGTAAGAGATAATTATTGTATATATGTAGCCGGTAGTGTCGGATAGATATACGAGAACTTGTTGTTCGATCAATCTCTCGGAGAAGGAGAGGTGGTCGATATCACTTCTCTCTGTATGCATATATGTTCATGCATGACCATCTTCTGTTTCCTTCGTTTGCTTACTAGCTAGCTAGCGTGTCTAGTCCTCTCTATACGTATGTATAGTACGTAGCGTCGACCAAGCACGAACATAAGAGAGGACACTTCTCTCTATTAATAATAGCTAGCTAACACAATATATGAAACACCTAAATTAACCCCCCAAAACCCCCAACCCCCAACCCCCTTCAAAAAAAACAAAAACCCCAGCCACAGAAATGCTGACGCGTGGAGGCCTATTGGTCCCGGTTGGTGGAACCAACCGGGACCAAAGGCCCTCCTGCCTGGGCTCAGCGCGCAGGCCACGTGGAGGCCCATCTGTCCCGGTTCTGGTTAGAACCGGGACTAAAGGGTCAAGGCATTAGTAACGACCCTTTAGTCCCGGTTCTGGAACCGGGACAAAAGGCCCTTATGAACCGGGACAATAGGCCCGTTTTCTACTAGTGAGATGCGGTCCTGCAAAGCTGATCATCCTCAACGACAATGCAGCCGGATGGGTGTAGCCCCCAAGCCTCCTGCCGACTCTTGGACTTGGATGGAGGGTCTTGTATGGCAGCTACATAAAGCTGGTCATGGTGAGACTGGGCCCTCAAGCCGACCAACATGGTGAGGAGAAGCCCCCAGAGCCTAATGAAACAAGGAGGGAAGTGAAGCCCCCGAGCATGGAAACGGTGAGAAGCCTGATGGAGCAAAGTGAAGCCCCTGAGACCAGAAGCGGCGAGGCCGGAGCTGAGGGAGTCCTGGATTAAGGGGTCCTCGGATGTCCGACCTGTTGATGTGGGCCGGACTGTTGGGCTGTGAAGATACAAGACCGAAGACTCTCACCCGTGTCCGGATGGGACTCTCCTTGGCGTGGGAGGCAAGCTTGGCATCCGGATAGGAAGATTCCTTTCTCTGTAACCGACTTTGTATAACCCTAGTCCCCTCCGGTGTCTATATAAACCAGAGGGCTTAGTCCGTAGAGGCAACAATCATAATCATACAGGCTAGACTTCTAAGGTTTAACCATTACGATCTCGTGGTAGATCAACTCTTCTAATACTCATATTCATCAAGATCAATCAAGCAGGAAGTAGGGTATTACCTCCATAGAGAGGGCCCAAACCTGGGTAAACATCGTGTCCCCTGTCTCCTGTTACCATCAACCTTAGACGCACAGTTCGGGACCCCTATCCGAGATCCGCCGATTTTGACACCGACGTTGGTGCTTTCATTGAGAGTTCCGTTGCGTCGTCACCAAAAGATTTGATGGCTCCGTCGATCATCTGCAATAATGCAGTCCAGGGGGAGGTCTTCCTCCCTGGACAGATCTTTGTATTCGGCGGCTTCGCACTGCGGGCCAACTCGTTTGGCCATCTAGAGCAGATCGACAGCTATGCCCCTGGCCATCAGGTCAGGTTTGGAAGCTTGAATTACGTTGCCGATATCTGCGGAGATTTGATCTTCGACGGATTCGAGCCCATGGCTGCCGCTCCCTGCCACCACGATGGACATGACCTAAATATATCATCGAACCGTGCCCAGGAGATAGCGCCTGTAACAGCTCTGGCCCTGGATCCAGAGCAGAATGCGCCATCCGAAGACGGGAAACTCAACCCCGTCGCGGAGGCCACACACTCAGCGACGTTAGAGCCGCACACAGATCCAACCTCAAGCGGGGCCTGTGTCACCGGAACCTCGGATTCGTCTCCGGCCATAGGCTCCGGACCGCGTACATCCGCACTCATCGAACCCAACCAGGCGCCGATCATCGAGTTCAGCTCCGCGGACATCTTCCGGCACTCACCTTTGGGCGATGTGCTAAACTCATTAAAAGCCCTCTCCTTAGCGGGGGACTCTCAGCCGAACTATATACGGTTTGAATTGGAAGCTGGTAACGGAGAATTCCTCTTCCCACCCACCACCCACTTCATAGCCACTGTCGAAAACTTAACCGACGAGCTTGATTACGGCTCCGAAGACATCGACGGTATGGACGATGATGCCGGAGAGAGGAGCAGGCACAAAAACCATCGCTCACAGGGCGCTGGACGGCCACCTCCTCGTATGAAGTATAAATGGTGGATACACCCAAAGAGAACAACGGCGACAATGAGAAGGATTCAGTCGAGAATAAACCTCCTGAGATACAGCCAAAGCGCCGACGTCAGCGGCGCCGCTCTAAACCACGCCGTGGAAAAAACAGCAATACCGGCATAGGGGAAAACAATATTCCGGACGATGGCGAAGACAACAAAGACCCCGTTGAACCAACTTCTGAACAGGATGAACAGAAGGATGGGCAAGTCAGCCCTAATGAACAGGCCATTAACGAAGACTCGGAGGACATCAACTATCTTCCACCCTCCGAGGATGAGGTGAGCCTCGGCGACGAAGACTTTATCGTGCCTGAGGAACCCGACGAGCAGGAGCGCCTTAAGCGCCGGCTAATTGCCACTGCGAGGAGCCTGAAAAAGAAGCTGCAGTAGCTTCAAGCTGACCAAGATCTGCTTAATGACAGATGGACTGATGTCCTGGCAGCCGAGGAATACGGCCTCGAGCGACCAACCAAAAGTAACCCGAAGCACAAATTGTTACCCAATTCGACGACGAGGCGCTAGAGCCCGTCCTCCCAGTGCGCAATGCGGCTGACTGACCACCGCGCGGTCGGGACAAAGCGGCAACTCAAGACGAACACTAGCCCGCACTACCTCGCCGTAAAAACAGAAACACAATAGCTCGGGGATACACATATGACCTGCGGCATGACCTGAAGAGCAGAGCAGGCCAGACCAGATCGATCTACGGATCACAGGAGCGTGCCCCGACGCGCGATGATGGCCATCCGACCGGACGTGACAAACATTACCATGCCCGGGCCGAGTACTGCCGACGAACGCCATCCAAACTATGTCGTGATGTGGCCCGACATAGAGGTGCCGCACACCCCCTTTGCTTCATTAATGAAGTAATGGACCATGAATTCTCGGAAGGGTTTAACCCCGTGAACATCAAGTCATATGACGGGACCACGGACCCCGCGGTATGGATTGAGGATTTTCTTCTCCATATCCATATGGCCCGTGGTGATGATCTTCATGCCATCAAATACCTCCCGCTAAAACTCAAGGGACCAGCTAGGTACTCGTTGAACAGTCTACCCGAAAATTCAATTGGCAGCTGGGAGGACTTGGAAGACGCTTTCCTCGACAACTTCCAAGGTACATATGTCCGACCTCCGGATGTCGACGACTTAAGTCAAATAGTTGAACAGCCTGGAGAGTGAGCCAGGAAATTCTGGACTAGGTTCTTAACTAAAAACAACCAGATCGTCGACTGCCCGGATGCCGAAGCCCTAGCGGCCTTTAAGCATAGCATCCACAACGAATGGCTTGCCCGTCACCTCGGCCAAGAAAAGCCGAAGTCAATGGCAGCCCTCATGGCACTCATGACCCGTTTTTGTGCAGGCGATGATAGTTGGCTGGCCCGTAGCAATAACAATACAAGCGAACCTGGCACTTCCGAAACCAGAAACAACAACGGCAAGCCCCGACGCAACAGACACACGCGTCGAAGCAATGGTGACAATACCGATGACACGACGGTCAATGCCGAATTCAGTGGCTCTAAGTCCGGTCAGCGGAAGAAGCCATATAAAAGAAATAATCCGGGCTCATCCAGCTTGGACCGCATACTCGATCGTCCATGTCAAATCCACGGCACTCCTGATAAACCAGCCAATCATACCAACAAAGACTATTGAGTTTTCAAACAAGCCGGCAAGTTAAACGCCGAGAATAAGGAGAAGGGGTCGCAGAGCGAGGATGATGACGAGGAGCCCCGACCACCGAACACAGGGGGACAAAAGAAGTCCCCCCAAGTTAAAACAGTGAACATGATATACGCCACCCATATCCCCAAGAGGGAGCACAAGGCGCACTCAGGACGTTTACGCAATGGAGCCAGTCGCCCCAAAGTTCAACCCATGGTCGTCCTGTCCGATCACTTTCGATCGCAGGGACCATCCGACCAGTATCCGTCATGGCGGTTCAGTCGCACTCGTCCTCGACCCAATCATTGATGGATTCCATCTTACGCGAGTCCTCATGGACGGTGGTAGCAGTCTGAACCTGCTCTATCAGAATACAGTGCGCAAAATGGGTATCGAACCCGTCATTGAAGCCTGGTTCGGGGCCTACTGAGGGAGTCCTGGATTAGGTGGTGTCCGGATAGCCGGACTATAACCTTTGGCCGGACTCTCGGACTATGAAGATACAAGATTGAAGACTTCGTCCCGTGTCCGGATCGGACTTTCCTTGGCATGGAAGGCAAGCTTGGCAATACGGATATGTAGATCTCCTCCCATTGTAACCGACTCTGTGTAAACCTAGCCCTCTCCGATGTCTATATAAACCAGAGGGTTTTAGTCCATAGGACGACGACAATCATACCATAGGCTAGCTTCTAGGGTTTAGCCTCTCTGATCTCGTGGTAGATCTACTCTTGTACTACCCATATCATCAATATTAATCAAGCAGGAGTAGGGTTTTACCTCCATCGAGAGGGCCCGAACCTGGGTAAAAACATCGTGTCCCTTGTCTCCTGTTACCATCTGCCTAGACGCACAGTTCGGGACCCCCTACCCGAGATCTGCCGGTTTTGACACCGACATTGGTGCTTTCATTGAGAGTTCCGCTGTGCCGTCACCATCAGGAAGGATGCCTCGTCCCGTCTTTTAAGACTGCATGCCGCCAGGGGAGCTTTGGCTGTCGGCCAAACTCTCCGGCTAGGTGGTTTTCTTATGACCACCTGTTCGGCCGCTGCGCCGACGATGACTTCTCGGGTCATCGAAAGCAATCTTCACGTCAACTCGAAACTCGCCGAGCAGTTAGATCCAATGGAGCTCCCTTCCCTAAACGAGCTCTTGGATCGCGTCGCCGCCCTGGGAGTCGCTACAGACTACAATTAGATTGGGCCTAAACCCGATCTGAGAGAGATTAACTCTCCCTAGATCACCCATCACGTCGCAGTGGTGGAGGAACAATGCGGCGACCCTTCATCTATCCTAAGAACTAGATATGTCCGGATTCCCGAGCCCTCCAGGCCGGATACCCGCGCACGGGAGGACGTCACTCAAGCCCTGAACTTGGAGTCAGGCAGCGGGCCAGATTCATTGGACAACATCCAAGAATACAAACTTCCGAGTTCGGAAACTCCCTGACCCCTAAGTCTCAGATTGGGTGAGGTTTTGGATTTAATTCTACCCACCCACCCAAACATAAGCGATCTATCCCAAATTAGGCAAGAGCTCCAAGAAACAGTACACCATTATTGGGCCAGATTCCTCCTGGTAATGAACAAGATCAAGGACGGCCGCGAGGAAGACGCAATATCATTCTTCTACAATAATTGCACGGACAAGGGAATCCTCAACGCCATAAGTCGCCATGAAATTACACGCTTCGCCGACTTGGCGTCCATAGTACGAAAGTACTGTGTGATGGAAAGCGCCTGGAAAATCGAAATAAAATTTTGGGACAAGCCGGCCCTGAATACGAACCCAGTCCGAAATAAAAGGGTGCATTATCACCAGACACACAGGTTAAACACCAAAAAGCAGAAACCCTCTATAGGGCATGGAACCATACTGGAGGGATGGCTCAATGGACCCTGTAAAATTCACAGTACAGAGGACGCCACACCAACTCATAGCCTTAGAGCATGTTGGATACTCCGGCAGGTGGCCAAAAGTGGCGAAGATCTTCTAATTCCAGAAGCCGCAGAGCACCATCCCAGGGATACCAGTACGGTATTAACAGTCTTCGAGACTTCTGCATCAAATAATATGCGAAAACGAGCACTCCGTAGACTTGCCGAAATCTACCATGTGGCAACAATAAACCCATGGAGTGACACGGCTATTACTTTTAATGCTAGTGACGAACCTAAATTCCGAACAGCCCGAGCACCAGCCGCATTGGTCCTCAGTCCAATAATGGACGGCTTTCGACTCACCAAGGTACTCATGGACAGCGGCAGCGGATTGAACCTCATTTATGAGGAAACCCTTCAAAAATGGAAATAGACTGGAACCGCATTGAGCGAAGCAGCACAACCTTTAGAGGAATAATCCCCAGTCGGGAAGCGCGTTGTACAAGAAAAATCACACTGGATGTGGTGTTCGGCACGCCAGATAATTACAGGTCCGAAGAGGTTACGTTCCAAGTGGCCCCGTTCAGTAGCGGATACCATGCTCTGTTAGGGCGGGAGGCGTTTACAATCTTCCAAGCCATACTCCATTACGGGTACATGAAGCTCAAAATGCCCGGGCCCAACGGAATCATCACTCTTGCCAGTGATCCGGACATAGCACTCCATGCCGAAAATAAGACAGCCGCACTGGCCCTCGAGGCACTATCCGAAGCCCTAGCGGCTGAGGAACTGACTGCGCTGCGCTCCACAGTGAACAGGGACGATGTGATACTCGATAAAAGATCCAAGTCCACCTTCTTTAAACCGGCGGACGAAATAGTCAAATTCCAAGTCCATCCAACGGACCCTACAAAAACAGCTTCCATCGGGGCACAATTAAACCCTGATGTTGACGCCGCTCTACGAGAGTTCCTACGCGAGAACTGGGACATTTTTGCCTGGCACCCTTCAGACATGCCAGGGATCCCACGCAGGCTGGCCGAGCACAACCTAAATATTCTAAAAGGATTCATGCCAGTCAAGCAGGCTCTTCGACGTTTCTCCGAACCTAAGAGACAAGCCATGGGAGAGGAACTAGCCAAGTTATTGGAGGCCGGATTCATCAGAGAAATAAAACATCCGGACTGACTAGCAAACCTGGTGATGGTACCAAAGAAGGACAAATCCTGGCGCCTGTGCGTCGATTTTAAGGACCTTAACAAGGCTTTACCAAAGGATCCCTCCCCCTCCCCCGCATTGATCAAATTATCGACGCTACCGCGGGACACGATTCATTGTGTTTCCTCGATGAATACTCCGGCTACCATCAAATTAAGATGGCAGAGCCAGACCAAGCCGCAACGACATTCATCACACCATACAGCCCCTTCTGCTTCAACACAATGCCCTTTGGGCTCAAAAACGCCGGTGCAACACATCAGCGCATGATTGAGACATGTCTGGAAAACTAGATCGACAAAACAGTGGAGGCCTACGTAGATGACGTGGTCGTCAAAACCAAACATGTCGAATCTTTAGTAGACGTCTTGAGGCTCACACTCGATAACCTCTGAACATATGACATCAAGCTCAACCCGGAAAAATGCGTTTTCGGCATACCAGTCGGAAAGCTCTTGGGCTTCATTGTATCCGGTAGAGGAATTGAAGCAAATCCGGCCAAGATCCGAGATCTGTCACAATTGGATATCCCAAAGGACCTCAAACAAATACAAAAATTGACTGGATGCGTGGCGGCTCTAAGCCGCTTTATCTCCCGCTTGGGAGAAAAGGCATTACCCCTCTATCGCCTCCTTCGGCGCACCGAACACTTCGAGTGGACGGACGCCGCCACAGCCGGACTGGAAGAAATAAAAGCCATATTGGCAACCAACCCAGTCCTGGCCACGCCAAACATTGGCGAACCAATGCTATTATATATTGCGGCAACTCATCAAGTGGTGAGCGCAGTGCTCGTCGTCGAACGAGAAACGGACGGACATAAATTCCCCCTTCAAAAGCCGGTTTACTACGTATCCACTGTGCTTACTCCATGCGAATCACGGTACCCAAATTATCAAAAGATAGCGTACGCGGTATTCATGGCATCCCGGAAACCGCGACACTACTTTCAAGAGTGTTCGATAATGGTAGCCTCGGAAGTGCCACTTAATGATATTATAAACAACCGCGACGCGACGGGCCGGATTGCCAAATGGGCCATTGAGCTCCTCCCGTTCGACAAAACTTACAAGCCACGGCGAGCTATTAAGTCGCAAGTATTGGCCGACTTCGTCGCCGAATGGACGGAAGCCGAACTCCCTAAAGAGTACGACACATATTCCAACTGGATCATGCACTTCGATGGCTCCAAAATGTTGGCTGGTCTGGGGGCTGGCATCGTTTTGACATCCCCAACAGGAGATACAGTTCAATACGTACTCCAGATAATGTATACAGACTCCAACAATGCAGCCGAATATGAGGCCCTTCTACATGGTCTCCAGATGGTAGCATCCATGGGCATCCAACGCCTAGAGGTGCGCGGGGATTCGAACCTCGCGATATCCCAAATAAATGGAGACTTTGATGCCAAGGATACGAAAATGGAAGCTTATCGCAACGCCGTCCTAAAAATGTCAGCTCGGTTCGAGGGGCTCAAATTTCACCACATAACCCAGGAAAACAACCAGGCGGCAGATGTCCTGGCACGCATCGGCGCAAAACGCGATGCAGTCCCCCAACATCTTTTTGGAGAGGCTGTTCAAGCCATCCGTAGTACGGGAAGGGGAACCTGACAATAACAGCCCGGACCCAACCGCACTGCCCGATACCGAACACTCTGACATAATTGGAGGCTCTGCCAACGAAATAACATCCTCAGCCCACGCAATAACGGTCGTCATCTCCCCGTGGACAGAACCATTCCTAGCCTACCTAACTAGGCAGGAACTCCCCAAGGACCAAAACGAGGCACGCTGCATAGTGCGGCGATCTAAAGCCTATAAAGTCCATGAGGGAGAGCTTTATAAGAAAAGCACCACCGGAGTCCTTCAAAGGTGCATCTCCGAAGAGGAAGGGCGGAATCTTCTGGCAGAAATTCATGCCGGACTTGGCGGCCACCAAGCTGCAGCCCGGGCCCTTGTAAGCAAGGCCTTCCGTACAAGCTTTTATTGGCCGACGGCCCGGGCAGACGCTTTTATTGGCTGCGTTGGTTGCCAGCTTTTGGCAAACCAAAGCCATATGCCACCCACCGCCCTCCAAACTATCCCCATCACCTGGCCCTTCGCGGTCTGGGGGCTTGACATGGTTGGACCCCTTAAAGGAGGAACCCACAAGAAAAAATACTTGCTGGTCGTGGTGGATAAGTTCACCAAATGGATAGAAGCCAAGCCTGTTAAGACGGCCGAAACCGGACCGGTGATAGACTTCATATCCGGGGTCGTACACCGTTACGGCGTCCCCCACAGCATCATCACTGATAATGGCACGAACTTTACGACCGACGAGGTAAAACTCTGGTGCAAAAACATGGGCATCAAGCTCGATTATGCTTCAGTCTATCACTCGCAAACTAACGGTCAGGTCGAGCGGGCAAATGGTCTTATCATGAGCGGCATCAAACCCAGATTAGTGCGGTCCCTCAAGGAATCTAAAATGCACTGGGTAGAGGAGCTCGACTCCGTACTCTGGGGGCTGCGGACCACGCCGAATCGCACTACCGGATACACACCATTCTTCATGGTATACGGCACAGAGGCGGTTCCGCCCTGCGACATAATTCATGACTCACCTCGAGTGTGCATGTACGAAGAAAGAGAAGCCGAGCTCGATCGACAGGATAGTTTTGACGCCTTGGAGGAGGAGCGTGACATGGCAAAAGCCCGTTCCACATTCTATCAACAGCAGGCTCGAAGATACCAAAGCAAAGAAGTACATGCCAAAACTTACAATGTTGGCGAGTTATTTCTACGCCTGCCGGATAAGAAAAAGGACAAACTGAAGCCCAAATGGGAAGGTCCCTTCATTATTGACCAAGTCCTGACTGGTGGAGCGTACCGTCTGCGGGATGCATCGGATAATCGACTCGAGCCGAACCCATGGAACGCAGCCCGACTCCGAAGATTCTACGCCTAGCGCCGGACTTTGTGTTTGTCTCCTTCCTCTGTCCATTTTTTATACACTATCTGTCTTAGATTTCTCTCCTTCTCCCTTTCTTTTCTCACACACCCTTTAAGGGCCCATTTGTGCCTTGTTTGCACACAGCTGACGCGCTATCCGCGTTCATTATACCTGGGGGCTTCTTTAACAGAAGCTTATTTATACAGGCTTCATGCCCAACACATGTGTTATACTTCCGCATGTACCTTTTATTCACCATTATATGCATCGATATGACTTAAGTTTTGGCCAAGCTGGGTTGCCTGGCTCTTGTATTTATGCCCTACGTTCCCGTTAATTCGGCTAGGGCATAAGGGGAGCACCTCTGCGATTGTTACTGCCGGGTCAGCCGGATGTGTACCTCAGACTGGGTGAAGCCGAAAGCTAGCATTCTTAAGGGAATATTCGGTCGGTGAACTAAAGATGATTTCTCACTTATTTATTTATGCGCCCCAGATGTTTCTCTGCGTCTCTTTTCGCAGTCTGGACATGCACTTTAGGGCATGTCTTCCAGGGAAAGGAACCCCTAACGGAACTATTCTCCCTGGAAGATGTTTCTTACTAACCATGTAATATAACATAACTAGTTGGGCACTTGTCTGTCCAAGCACTAATGACCCCTACGCCTGGTCTCCATGCATGCCCCGGTTCTTACATAACCGAGAGGGTATTCGGATACACTCCGGACCGTCGGGTCCCGAGGTTGAAGCGAAAAGGTCCGCCATGACAAACGATCTACAATCCGGCTAGAAGGCATTATACATGTCACTTTAAATTACATAGTCAATTTGACTGGTTAAATTCCTCTTCAATACCATCCAATAGGCTGTCTAGTCTACAGTCCCGTTGGGAATACTTTGCGGCCAATTCTACTTGGCCGTACACTAAGCTCACAGGGATCTCCTTCCCATCAGGCCCCACAGGTCCGACCTCGGCCATGTGGTTTGGGTCAGCCTTCGTGTATCGTGTCTTCACCATGGCCCAGGCTTCCCTGGCACCTTGACGGCATGCCGATATCTTCCATAATCGGAAGCGCCGCTGTGCTCCCTTTAGCCTCTCCGCAAGCTCTCCAAGTCCTTTGGGCACAGAGACGGATGGCCACAAGGCCTGGGCGATGCCTTGCATCACCTGCCGAACTCGTTCATGCTGTTGTGAGAGCTCGGGAAGAAGGTCACCCGTAGAACCGGGCATTTCCTCTGCAGGATGACCTATTAGCATACCTACAGACATAACTTTGTCAGCTGGCTTCCTCGCCGAACTCTTTTTCAAAAGTTCGTTCAAGCACTTACTAAAAATGCCGCGTCGAAGCCGCCAATTCTCCTTAACGGAGTCCGACAGCTGGGAACGAACATCCTTTAGTTCCACGCCCAGCTGGGTGTTGGCGTCTAGGAGATCATTCTTCTCCTGCCTCACCCTTGTAAGCACGCTCTCACCGGCCTTTAGTTGGCATAGGAGTTGTTGCTTATCCGGATTTACTCCAGCGTCATCTGCAATTTTATCGTCAGATCTGCATGTATGCCGCACTTTATATGATACCTATCATTTGAAGCATATATTACCAGAGGGGGTCTCCTTGGGCTCCCCTGCTGCGGCTAGTGCGGCCTGAAGTTGGGCTTTGCACTCTTCCAACTCATGGGACAGTTGGGTATTCTTTTTTGTAAGAACCTACATAACAAATGATCCTTAAATCAGTTATCCTAACTGGTTCAAGTCTCAGGGGCTACTGGTATATATAATCACCAAATTTTCTCACTTGTATGTCCTTTACATACTGCTCTGTGGCTCTGGCTAGACCATTTCGAGCAGCACAGAGGTACGGATCTCCCAAGTTGAAGGCATCAATTGCCTCTTGGGAGAAACAAGCGTCACGAAGAACGGTCCGGAGATGCCTGTGATTCATGGCACTCTCCACCTCGGCTTTGGTGGCGGACAGTCTGTCCGCATCCTCTGTCGGAGGAGCATCCGGTACGCGCCTCGTATTCGCTTATGCTTCCGAGTCCGGCCTTGGAGCCTGGCTGGTGGAGGCGCGATTGGCGGCCTCTCCGGATATAGTACAGCGAGCGCTCTTTTTCCTAAAAGAATGCACGGGCGTTAGTACGCCTCTGAGAATAGTATCTCGGAATAAGACGACGCGCCATACCGCTGCGCTGGTGTCTCAATCCGGACTGTGTGCCTTTTTAGCCTGTCGGGCCTCGCAGCCCCTTGTTGGCTAGTCGCTGCAGGCTCAGTATTCCGCCTCGAGGGCCTCCCCTGCAAAACACCGTTGCTATACGGTAATCAAAAATACGCAAGGACGGATCCTTTTCAAAGTACTGGGACTTCGGTCTCAGTTACCTGTGAGGCTGGAAGTAGTCCGGGATAATCGGCCGTAATGGCCACCAAGGCATTGTCATTGCTCAATTGGTAAAATACCCCATCGATCAGCTCCACAGATATGTCCGGATCCTCTTGGGAGGCCGGGTCAAGGGACCGTCCTGGATCCTCGGGTTGTGGAGGAGGGCTGTTTATCTCCCTTACGGCCTTGCGCAGCTCCTGCGTTGAAATCGCAAGGTAGAATACTTAACTATGGTAATATGGAACGGATGTGCCAGAAAAAGCGTCAGCTTACCCAGCTTGGAGGATTGTACATAGAAAATCCGCCCTGAGGATTGACGCGGAGGCATTCCTCCTCTTCTCCCTTGTACAAAGTGGACAAGATCTTTATTAGAGCAGCACCCGATTCCGGCCCCTTACGGCCGCAGCGGGTGGCATCATCCTCCAAGTTTAAATCCCACATGGGGTGGCCTCTATACTGAAGCGGCTGCACCCCCCGCATAATGCATGTGGCCATGACCTCGATCATGGTCAGTCCGGAATGAGCTAACAACCTTATCTGGCTCATCAGGTAAAGAACGTCCCTGTCATTTTCCCCCTGGGGGCTCCGTGGACGCCAGCTCAGGCACTTCTTCAAAGGAGCATCATCGAACTCAGGGAGGCCGATCCAAATAGGATCCGGGAGGGGGACGTCTTCTATATAAAACCATTCTAAAGGCTAGTCTTCGGACGCCTTCTTTGGGGTTCCGGATAGATATCCGGTCCCGGGCGATGCGCCATACTTCGGCTCCGCCCACTTGATATATTGACCCCTTTTGAGAATGGGGCACAAGGCAGAACAGTTTTTTCCACAGCGCGAAATGAGCCTCGCAGCCCAAAAA
Organism: Triticum aestivum; assembly: GCF_018294505.1. Classification (NCBI taxonomy): domain Eukaryota; kingdom Viridiplantae; phylum Streptophyta; class Magnoliopsida; order Poales; family Poaceae; genus Triticum; species Triticum aestivum. The sequence goes on from NC_057797.1 coordinate 784,963,656, forward strand.
TAGCTCGCAAAGGGCTACGAAGCCCGCGATATGCAATATGGAGGCAGGCGTAAGGTTGTGCAACTGGAGGCCGTAGAACTCCAGGAGCCCCCGGAGAAACGGATGAATTGGAAATCCGAGCCCTCTTATCAAATAAGGGGCAAGGCATACCCGCTCTCCCTTGGAGGGATTGGGGAGGCTCTCCACTCGCTCTCCGCCATTATAGGTGGCGAGCCCGGCTCGAACTGGGACCATGTAGGCTGGGGGGAGAAATCCCTTGGTTTGGAGAGTCACTAGCTTGCTATGCGGGATGGAACATCTCCCCCAATCTCCAGGCTTGGGGCTGGGGAAGCGAGAGGAGGGGCTGTGTCGACCGGCCATGATCTCTGTCGGATGCGCTCTGATGAATGCTCGCTAGGGGAGGATGGTGGGATTTGGATCTGAATCCCCGTCTCTTTAATAGGCAGCTCATTTACACAGCTAGGGGGTAAATGTAAAAATACCCTGGCTCTTCAGATTCGCTTGACACGTGGAAGGTGGCCATGACTGGGCGTGGAAGCCAAGGAGCACAGCATTTACAAGAAGCCGGACACTATTTAGCGGATATACGGAATTTGGAGAAGAACCCGCCTTGCAATGCCGAAGACAATCAGCGCGCCGGACTCATCGTCATTGAAGCCTGGTTCGGGGGCTACTGAGGGAGTCCTGGATTAGGGGTTGTCCGGATAGCCGGACTATAACCTTTGACCGGACTCTCGGACCATGAAGATACAAGATTGAAGATTTCGTCCTGTGTCCGGATGGGACTTTCCTTGGCGTGGAAGGCAAGCTTGGCAATACGGATATGTAGATCTCCTCCCATTGTAACCGACTCTGTGTAACCCTATCCCTCTCCGATGTCTATATAAACCGGAGGGTTTTAGTTCGTAGGACAACGACAATCATACCATAGGCTAGCTTCTAGGGTTTAGCCTCTCTGATCTCGTGGTAGATCTACTCTTGTACTACCCATATCATCAATATTAATCAAGCAGGAGTAGGGTTTTACCTCCATCGAGAGGGCCCGAACCTGGGTAAAAACATCGTGTCCCTTGTCTCCTGTTACCATCCGCCTAGACGCACAGTTCGTGACCCCCTACCCGAGATCCGCCGGTTTTGACACTGACAACCACCTTTAAGGGAGTCATACCAGGTGTAGAGGCCCGATGTACGGGCTCAATCACACTGGAGGTGGTCTTCGGATCCCGGGAAAACTTCCGAAACGAAGAATTGATCTTCGATATCGTCCCCTTCCGCAGCAGCTATCACGCACTGCTCGGACAAACCGCATTTGCACGATTCAATGCGGTGCCACACTATGCTTATCTGAAGCTCAAGATGCCCAGACCACGTGGTGTCATAGCAGTTAATGGAAATACGGAGCGCTCCCTCCGTACTGAGGAGCACACCGCGGCCCTAGCGGCAGAAGTACAGAGCGGCCTTTTCAAACAGAACCTTAATTCGGCGGCCAAGCTCCCGTACACTGTCAAATGAGTCTGGACTACTCTGTAGCAGGAAAGTCCAGCTCGTCAAGAGCTCGACTAGCAATTCGGCCTCCATCCCAATCCCAATCAAACGGCAGCGTTCGTACCGCGCGTACATAATTACGCACTTAAATTACCATGGGCGTAGACGGAGGCATAACTAGATTGTGGTCCATAATACGGCTAAACCTCCCCTGGAACCACATACTTTCACTCTTTCTTCTTCATCCTTTTCAGGTTTCCTTTTGCAGGCCTTTCCTGGTGGCCTGATTGTCGGACCTATCAAGGGACGGATACACCAAGACACCAAGAAGCATTGACGTATAAGGGAATTTCCAGGTGGTCTATTTTAACGATCGTTATGCCTGTTTTCAGGACCCACACGCAGCTCTCTCTTGGTCGTGGCATGTTAAATAGCCCTGTTGCTTATCGCACTATTTGTACAAATACGCTTTGACGTATTAATCAAACTATAATGGAAAAAGTTTGCGGCCCAATTTCTGCGGCATTGGCCTGTTGCTACATTCTTTCTTGATATTCTTATCAATTGCACCCGTACACTTTGGTACGCCTTAATTCGTCAGGGGCTTCATTACGCCCCATAACACGGCGACAAAAGTCCGAACACTTTTTTACAGTATAGTTCGGCACCCCGAACTTTAGCATTATATGTGTCGGCTCCGAATCATGTCTTGGGTCAATAGTTGGGTTGCCCGGCTCCTGTGCTTACTACCTTACGTTCCGCTATATCGGCTAGGGTAGTAAAGGGAGAACTACTGCGATTGTGTCCTGGTTTATCCGGATGAGCACCTTAGTAGAGAAAGCCAAAAACTGACTGTCATGATGCGGCGTGAGCCAGTCAGCTGTTCGAGAGGTTACAAATCTTTTGCGATTTTTTCTGCATTATGCGATGAATCGATTTTTTATCCGATCAGGTGTTTACAGTACCCGAAGTTCGGACTTACGAATACTAGGGGCTGCGCCTAAATTTCTATTGTCAAACTCCTATGGCTAAGTGAGGGTGATAAAGCCACATAGTCCGATTGCCTAGTTCGTTGCGCTAAACACCTCCTTCAAGGACCAAAGCTTTGGATCAAGAGTGTTTAGATTCCATCCCGAACACCCCTGTACTACTTACGTGGGGGCTAAAGCCGAGGACTGGCCAACTCTCAGATTTAATGAAAATGGTCGCACAGGAGGTAAATTTTCAAATAACAAGCAAGCATTATATTACACAACGTCTTTGTCTCATGATACAGGACGGGATAACATGAATGTATTCATTCAAAAATAATATCCTTGGCACATTGCTCTGCTACAATGCGGGATCCCTCCAGGACATCACCAAAATACCGCTTGGGCATGTGGTGCTCCTTGCCAGCGGGCGGTCCCTCAGTCACGAGCTTGACGGCATCCAACTTCGCCCACTGCACCTTGACACGGGCAAAGGCCATCCGCGCACCTTCGATGCTGACCGATCGCTTGACGGCATCCAGTCGGGGACAGGCATTGACCAGCCGCTTCACGAGCCCGGAGTAGCTGCTGGGTATGGCTTCGGTAGGCCATAGCCGGACTATCAAGTCCTTCATGGCCAGTTCGGCCACCCTATGCATTTCGACCAGCTGTTTTAGCTGATCGCTAAAAGGCACCAGATGATCTGGCGCAAGGTATTGCGACCAGAACAGCTTCTCCGTTGAGCTCCCCTCTTCGGCTCGAAAGAATTCCGCAGCGTCAGAAATACTACGCGGCAGATCCGCAAACGCCACTGGAGAGCTCCAAATCCGGGTCAGTAATAAGTACCTTTTCTTCACATACTTGCTTTGCATAATAAAAGCCTTACCCGCTGCGATTTTCATGGCCTCCTGGATTTCCTGGAGGGCACCTTGGGCTTCAACCCGGGCATCTTGCATGCTTTGGCGAGCCTTGGCTAGTTCGGTCTCTTGATCTGCAATGTCACGCTCCAAGGACTCGCATTTCTTCACAGTGTCCTGGAGCTCTTGTTGGACCTCATTAACCCCGGCCTCGTGTTTTTCATGGGCGGCTTGCTCCTTCGTCGCTTTCTTCTTGGCCTCGGCCAGTGCCTTTTTAAGGGCCTCCACCTCGGACGCCGCTCCTACAAATATCATGACAATATAGTCATTACAAATCATTTCTCCTTTCTAATGTACAGAAGGTCTGGGCATACTTTGCTTATCTTCCAACTACTTTTTTACACGGCCGAGCTCTTCCTCTGTCCGCTCCAGACTCCGCTTCAGTCCGGAGACTTCAGCAGCATGGGAGGTTGCAGCTAGCAATGACGCCTGCTTTTTCACATAGACACATATGGTTAGTCTCCTGCGAAAATTATTTGATCCTCTGTCCAGTTTTCTTTTCGAACACCGGACAGTGTCTCAGGGGCTACTGTGTATACTGTGACTTTCTTTTTACATAATTGTGTTTGCTTACCTCAAAGCCTGTTAGAAGGCTTGTGCAGGCTTCGGTCAGTCTGCACTTCGCAGACTGGATCTTGTCAATCACCGCACCCATAAGGGTACGGTGTTCCTCCACAATGGAAGCACCTCGCAGCGCTTCCAGGAGAGCATCCGTGCCTTTGGTTGGACAGAGGTCATCGGCGGAATGGGCACACCTCCTTCTTCCAAAGGAAGCTGTCTGCCGGATTCCGGAGCTGTACTGATCTCTGGGATCGTATTCGGCTGGGGGACGAACTGAATGTGGTCCCCATCGCCAGTCTCCATGGGGATTTGCTCCCCCATATGTCTGGCGGCCGAGGTTTTACCCTCTGGCGCCGCCCTGGCCCCCTCCTGAGTCTCCCCCTGGCCTGGGATCCTTCGGGACAAAACCTCGGTGTTGTCCATGGCCTTGGGAGAGGGGGCCTCCGGGTGGGACCCACTATCCGTCGCCTTCGAGTCTAGCGAATTACCCGTAGATGAGGATCACTCGAGGATGGAGCGAGCCGGACTTCAAGCGCAATATTCAACATGTTAAAACTATAAGGTAGAGAGGCCGGATATATGAATGCGTCTGGGTCTTTGAGTACTCATGATTCGGCCAGGGTCTTATCTCGGGGGCGCCGCTCTGGGCTGCTGTCAACGTCCCACACGGAGTTATCTGCGAGGGAGACCTTCCCCTTCTTGGACGCCTTCGCCACCAGATTCGGGGAGGCCGCCCTTTTCTTCCTTCTCCCCTCAGGGGGGAGTTGCTTTCTTCCTCCTCCTCCTCATCGTCCTCGGTGGTAGAGGAGTGAGTCTCAGTATCTTCAGACATCATGTCCGAAGCGCCCTTGCGGTTGGGGCCACTCTTGACCCCCTTGGCCTTCTTCTTGGCATTCTTCTCCGGCGCCTGGTAGGGCGCCGGAACCAGCATCTTCATCAGAAGCGGGATGGCTGGTTCCTCGGGCAGCAGAGCCGGACACCTAATCCGCTCCGCCCTCTTTGTCCAACCCTGAAAAATAAATAGGGAAGCTTAGGCATTTTCTTTGAATAAGCAAGTAAAGGATACACCTTGAAATGCGAAAGACTTACCGAACTGGCGGGATGAGCCAGGTCGTGCCCACGGTCATCGGTCGTCTTCGGCCATATCTCCTTGGCCTTAAAGAGCACCTTCCAGATGTCTTCATGCGTAGTTTCGAAGAATCGTTGCAGGGTCTGGTGCTCGGCCGGATTGAACTCCCATAGATGGCAAGTCCGGTTCTGGCATGGAAGGATTCAGCGAACTAGCATCACCTGGATCACATCGATAAGCTTGATGTTCTTGTCGACCATGCTCTTGATGCGCGTCTGAAGCGCTGTCAGTTCGTCCGACGAAGACCAGCCCAGGCCCTTCTCTAGCCAGGAGGTGAGCTGCATCGGGGTGCCAGACTGGAATTCGGGAGCCGTGGCCCAGTGGCATTGCGGGGCTCTGTGATATAGAACCACAGTTGCTGCCACCCTTTAATGGTCTCCACAAAGGTACCTTTGGGCCATGCGACGTTGGGCATCTTGCTCACCATGGCGCCTCCGTACTCTGCGTGTTGGCCATCCACCACCTCCTACTTCACATTGAAGACCTTGATGTTGGAAATATGCCCTAGAGGCAATAATAAATTGGTTATTATTATATTTCCTTGTTCATGATAATCGTTTATTATCCATGCTAGAATTGTATTGATAGGAAACTCAGATACATGTGTAGATACATAGACAACACCATGTCCCTAGTAAGCCTCTAGTTGACTAGCTCGTTGATCAATAGGTGGTTATGGTTTCCTGACCATGGACATTGGATGTCGTTGATAACGGGATCACATCATTAGGAGAATGATGTGATGGACAAGACCCAATCCTAAGCCTAGCACAAAGATCGTGTAGTTCGTATGCTAAAGCTTTTCTAATGTCAAGTATCATTTCCTTAGACCATGAGATTGTGCAACTCCCGGATACCGTAGGAGTGCTTTGGGTGTGCCAAATGTCACAACGTAACTGGGTGGCTATAAAGGTACACTACAGGTATCTCCGAAAGTGTCTGTTGGGTTGGCACGAATCGAGACTGGGATTTGTCACTCCGTGTAAACGGAGAGGTATCTCTGGGCCCACTCAGTAGGACATCATCATAATGTGCACAATGTGACCACGGAGTTGATCACGGGATGATGTGTTATGGAACGAGTAAAGAGACTTGCCGGTAACGAGATAGAACAAAGTATCGGGATACCGACGATCGAATCTTGGGCAAGTATCGTACCGATGGACAAAGGGAATTGCATACGGGATTGATTGAATCCTTGACATCGTGGTTCATCTGATGAGATCATCGTGGAACATGTGGGAGCCAACATGGGTATCCAGATCCTGCTGTTGGTTATTGATCGGAGAGTTATCTCGGTCATGTCTGCATGGTTCCCGAACCCGTAGGGTCTACACACTTAAGGTTCGATGACGCTAGGGTTATAGGGAATAGATATACGTGGTTACCGAATGTTGTTCAGAGTCCCGGATGAGATCCCGGACGTCATGAGGAGTTCCGGAATGGTCCGGAGGTAAAGATTTATATATGGGAAGTCCTGTTTTGGTCGCCGGAAAAGTTTCGGGTTTTATCGGTAATGTACCGGGACCACCGGGAGGGTCCTGGTGGTCCACCAAGTGGGGCCACCAGCCCCGGAGGGCTGCATGGGCCAAGTGTGGGAGGGGACCAGTCCTAGGTGGGCTGGTGCGCCCCCCCACCAAGGCCCAAGGCGCAAGGGAGAGTGGAAGGGGGCAAACCCTAGGCTCAGATGGGCCTAAGGCCCACCTAGTGGTGCGCCCCCCTCTCTCCCCCCTTGGCCGCCCCCTAGATGGGATCTAGGGCTGGCCGCCACCCCTAGGGGTGGAAACCTAGGTGGGGGCACAGCCCCTCCCCTCCCCCTATATATACTTGAGGTTTTGGGCAGCCCAACACACGATTCAATCTCCCTGTTGGCGCAGCCCTACCCCTCTCCCTCCTCGTCTCTTGTAGTGCTTGGCGAAGCCCTGCTGGAGTCCCGCTCTCCTCCACCACCACCACGCTGTCGTGCTGCTGCTGGATGGAGTCTTCCCCAACCTCTCCTTCTCCCCTTGCTGGATCAAGGCGTAGGAGACGTCACCGGGCTGTACGTGTGTTGAACACGGAGGTGCCGTCCGTTCGGCACTAGGATCATCGGTGATTTGGATCACGACGAGTACGTCTCCATCAACCCCGTTCACTTGAACGCTTCCGCTTAGCGATCTACAAGGGTATGTAGATGCACTCTCCTTCCCCTCATTGGTAGATTACTCCATAGAATGATCTTGGTGATGCGTAGAAAATTTTGAATTTCTGCTACGTTCCCCAACTGTGGCATCATGAGCTAGGTCTATGCGTAGTTTCTATGCACGAGTAGAAGACAAGTTGTTGTGGGCGTCGATTTTGTCAATTTACTTGCCATTACTAGTCTTATCTTGATTCGGCGGCATCGTGGGATGAAGCGGCCCGGACCGACCTTACACGTACTCTTACGTGAGACTGGTTCCACCGACTGACATGCACTAGTTGCATAAGGTGGCTAGCGGGTGTCTGTCTCTCCCACTTTAGTCGGATCGGATTCGATGAAAAGGGTCCTTATGAAGGGTAAATAGAAATTGGCATATCACGTTGTGGTTTTCGCGTAGGTAAGAAACGTTCTTGCTAGAAACCTATAGCAGCCACGTAAAAACTTGCTACAACAATTAGAGGACGTCTAACTTGTTTTTGCAGCAAGTGTTTTGTGATGTGATATGGCCAAAGGATGTGATGAATGATATATGTGATGTATGAGATGATCATGTTCTTGTAATAGGAATCACGACTTGCATGTCGATGAGTATGACAACCAGCAGGAGCCATAGGAGTTGTCTTTATTTATTTATGACCTGCGTGTCAACATAAACGTCATGTAATTACTTTACTTTATTGCTAAAGCGTTAGCCATAGTAGTAGAAGTAATAGATGACGTGACAACTTCAAGAAGACACGATGATGGAGATCATGGTTGAAGGAAATATGCCCTAGAGACAATAATAAAGTTATTATTTATTTCCTTATAATCATGATAAATGTTTATTATTCATGCTAGAATTGTATTTACCGGAAACATAATACATGTGTGAATACATAGACAAACAAAGTGTCACTAGTATGCCTCTACTTGACTAGCTCGTTAATCAAAGATGGTTATGTTTCCTAACCATGAACAATGAGTTGTTATTTGATTAACGAGGTCACATCATTAGTAGAATGATCTGATTGACATGACCCATTCCATTAGCTTAGCACCCGATCGTTTAGTATGTTGCTATTGCTTTCTTCATGACTTATACATGTTCCTATGACTATGAGATTATGCAACTCCCGTTTACCGGAGGAACACTTTGGGTACTACCAAACGTCACAACGTAACTGGGTGATTATAAAGGAGTACTACAGGTGTCTCCAATGGTCGATGTTGGGTTGGCGTATTTCGAGATTAGGATTTGTCACTCCGATTGTCGGAGAGGTATCTCTGGGCCCTCTCGGTAATACACATCACATAAGCCTTGCAAGCATTACAACTAATATGTTAGTTGTGAGATGATGTATTACGGAACGAGTAAAGAGACTTGCCGGTAACGAGATTGAACTAGGTATTGGATACCGACGATCGAATCTCGGGCAAGTAACATACCGATGACAAAGGGAACAACGTATGTTGTTATGCGGTCTGACCGATAAAGATCTTCGTAGAATATGTAGGAGCCAATATGGGCATCCAGGTCCCGCTATTGGTTATTGACCGGAGACGTGTCTCGGTCATGTCTACATTGTTCTCGAACCCGTAGGGTCCGCACGCTTAAGGTTACGATGACAGTTATATTATGAGTTTATGCATTTTGATGTACCGAAGGTTGTTCGGAGTCCCGGATGTGATCACGGACATGACGAGGAGTCTCGAAATGGTCGAGACATAAAGATTGATATATTGGAAGCCTATGTTTGGACATCGGAAGTGTTCCGGGTGAAATCGGGATTTTACCGGGTTACCGGGAGGTTACCGGAACCCCCCGGGAGCCATATGGGCCTTCATGGGCCTTAGTGGAAAGGAGAAAGGGGCAGCCCAAGGGGGCTGCGCGCCTCCCCCTTCCCCTAGTCCTATTAGGACTAGGAGAGGTGGCCGGCCACCCCTCTCCCTCTTTCCCCCTTGGGAATCCTAGTTGGAATAGGATTGGGGGGGGGGAGTCCTACTCCCGGTAGGAGTAGGACTCCTCCTGCGCCTCTCTCTCTTGGCCGGCGCCCCCTCCCCCCTTGGCTCCTTTATATACTGAGGTAGAGGCACCCCAAAGACACAAGTTGACACAAGTTGATCCACGTGATCTATTCCTTAGCCGTGTGCGGTGCCCCCTGCCACCATATTCCTCGATAATACTGTAGCGGAGTTTAGGCGAAGCCCTGCTGCTGTAGTTCATCAAGATCGTCACCACGCCGTCGTGCTGACGGAACTCTTCCCCGACACTTTGCTGGATCGGAGTCCGGGGATCGTCATCGAGCTGAACGTGTGCTCGAACTCGGAGGTGCCGTAGTTTCGGTGCTTGATCGGTTGGATCGAGAAGACGTACGACTACTTCCTCTACGTCGTGTCATCGCTTCCGCAGTCGGTCTGCGTTGGGTACGTAGACAATACTCTCCCCTCGTTGCTATGCATCACATGATCTTGCGTGTGCGTAGGAAATTTTTTGAAATTACTACGAAACCCAACAGTGGCATCCGAGCCTAGGTTATTTATGTTGATGTTATATGCACGAGTAGAACACAAGTGAGTTGTGGACGATACAAGTCATACTGCCTACCAGCATGTCATACTTTGGTTCGGCGGTATTGTTGGACGAGACGACCCGGACCAACCTTACGCGTACGCTTACGCGAGACCGGTTCCCTCGACGTGCTTTGCACATAGATGGCTTGCGGGCGACTGTCTCTCCAACTTTAGTTGAACCGAGTGTGGCTACGCCCGGTCCTTGCGAAGGTTAAAACGGAGTCTATTTGACAAACTATCGTTGTGGTTTTGATGCGTAGGTGAGATTGGTTCTTACTTAAGCCCGTAGCAGCCACGTAAAACATGCAACAACAAAGTAGAGGACGTCTAACTTGTTTTTGCAGGGCATGTTGTGATGTGATATGGTCAAGGCATGATGCTGAATTTTATTGTATGAGATGATCATGTTTTGTAACCAAGTTATCGGCAACTGGCAGGAGCCATATGGTTGTCGCTTTATTGTATGCAATGCAATCGCGATGTAATGCTTTACTTTATTACTAAACGGTAGTGATAGTCGTGAAAGCATAAGATTGGCGAGACGACAACGATGCTACGATGGAGATCAAGGTGTCGCGCCGGTGACGATGGTGATCATGACGGTGCTTCGGAGATGGAGATCACAAGCACAAGATGATGATGGCCATATCATATCACTTATATTGATTGCATGTGATGTTTATCTTTTTATGCATCTTATCTTGCTTTGATTGACGGTAGCATTATAAGATGATCTCTCACTAAATTATCAAGAAGTGTTCTCCCTGAGTATGCACCGTTGCGAAAGTTCTTCGTGCTGAGACACCACGTGATGATCGGGTGTGATAGGCTCTACGTTCAAATACAACGGGTGCAAAACAGTTGCGCACGCAGAATACTCAGGTTAAACTTGACGAGCCTAGCATATGCAGATATGGCCTCGGAACACGGAGACCGAAAGGTCGAGCGTGAATCATATAGTAGATATGATCAACATAATGATGTTCACCGATGAAACTACTCCATCTCACGTGATGATCGGACATGGTTTAGTTGATTTGGATCACGTGATCACTTAGAGGATTAGAGGGATGTCTATCTAAGTGGGAGTTCTTTAGTAATATGATTAATTGAACTTAAAATTTATCATGAACTTAGTCCCTGAAAGTATCTTGCTTGTTTATGTTGATTGTAGATAGATGGCTCGTGCTGTTGTTCCGTTGAATTTTAATGCGTTCCTTGAGAAAGCAAAGTTGAAAGATGATGGTAGCAATTACACGGACTGGGTCCGTAACTTGAGGATTATCCTCATTGCTGCACAGAAGAATTACGTCCTGGAAGCACCGCTGGGTGCCAGGCCTGCTGCTGGAGCAACACCAGATGTTGTGAACGTCTGGCAGAGCAAAGCTGATGACTACTCGATAGTTCAGTGTGCCATGCTTTACGGCTTAGAATCGGGACTTCAACGACGTTTTGAACGTCATGGAGCATATGAGATGTTCCAGGAGTTGAAGTTAATATTTCAAGCAAATGCCCGAATTGAGAGATATGAAGTCTCCAATAAGTTCTATAGCTGCAAGATGGAGGAGAACAGTTCTGTCAGTGAGCATATACTCAAAATGTCTGGGTATAATAATCACTTGATTCAATTGGGAGTTAATCTTCCGGATGATTGCGTCATTGACAGAATTCTCCAATCACTGCCACCAAGCTACAAGAGCTTCGTGATGAACTATAATATGCAAGGGATGAACAAGACTATTCCCGAGCTCTTCGCAATGCTGAAAGCTGCGGAGGTAGAAATCAAAAAGGAGCATCAAGTGTTGATGGTTAACAAAACCACTAGTTTCAAGAAAAAGGGCAAAGGAAAGAAGAAAGGGAACTTCAAGAAGAACAGCAAGCCAGTTGCTGCTCAAGAGAAGAAACCCAAGACTGGACCTAAGCCTGAAACTGAGTGCTTCTACTGCAAGCAGACTGGTCACTGGAAGCGGAACTGCCCCAAGTATTTGGCGGATAAGAAGGATGGCAAGGTGAACAAAGGTATATGTGATATACATGTTATTGATGTGTACCTTACCAATGCTCGCAGTAGCACCTGGGTATTTGATACTGGTTCTGTTGCTAATATTTGCAACTCGAAACAGGGGCTACGGATTAAGCGAAGATTGGCTAAGGACGAGGTGACGATGCGCGTGGGAAACGGTTCCAAAGTCGATGTGATCGCAGTCGGCACGCTACCTCTACATCTACCTTCGGGATTAATATTAGACCTAAGTAATTGTTATTTGGTGCCAGCGTTGAGCATGAACATTATATCTGGATCTTGTTTAATGCGAGACGGTTATTCATTTAAATCAGAGAATAATGGTTGTTCTATTTATATGAGTAATATCTTTTATGGTCATGCACCCTTGAAGAGTGGTCTATTCTTATTGAATCTCGATAGTAGTAATACACATATTCATAATGTTGAAGCCAAAAGATGCAGAGTTGATAATGAAAGTGCAACTTATTTGTGGCACTGTCGTTTAGGTCATATCGGTATAAAGCGCATGAAGAAACTCCATGCTGATGGACTTTTGGAACCACTTGATTATGAATCACTTGGTACTTGCGAACCGTGCCTCATGGGCAAGATGACTAAAACACCGTTCTCCGGTACTATGGAGAGAGCAACAGATTTGTTGGAAATCATACATACCGATGTATGTGGTCCAATGAATATTGAGGCTCGAGGCGGATATCGTTATTTTCTCACCTTCACAGATGATTTGAGCAGATATGGATATATCTACTTAATGAAGCATAAGTCTGAAACATTTGAAAAGTTCAAAGAATTTCAGAGTGAAGTTGAAAATCATCGTAACAAGAAAATAAAGTTTCTACGATCTGATCGTGGAGGAGAATATTTGAGTTACGAGTTTGGTGTACATTTGAAAAACTGTGGAATAGTTTCACAACTCACGCCACCCGGAACACCACAGCGCAATGGTGTGTCCGAACGTCGTAATCGTACTTTACTAGATATGGTGCGATCTATGATGTCTCTTACAGATTTACCGCTATCATTTTGGGGTTATGCTTTAGAGACGGCCGCATTCACGTTAAATAGGGCACCATCAAAATCCGTTGAGACGACGCCTTATGAACTGTGGTTTGGCAAGAAACCAAAGTTGTCGTTTCTTAAAGTTTGGGGCTGCGATGCTTATGTGAAAAAGCTTCAACCTGATAAGCTCGAACCCAAATCGGAGAAATGTGTCTTCATAGGATACCCAAAGGAAACTGTTGGGTACACCTTCTATCACAGATCCGAAGGCAAGACATTCGTTGCTAAGAATGGATCATTTCTAGAGAAGGAGTTTCTCTCGAAAGAAGTGAGTGGGAGGAAAGTAGAACTTGACGAGGTAACTGTACCTGCTCCCTTACTGGAAAGTAGTTCATCACAGAAAACTGTTTCAGTGACACCTACACCAGTTAGTGAGGAAGCCAATGATAATGATCATGAAACTTCAGATCAAGATACTACTGAACCTCGTAGATCAACCAGAGTAAGATCCACACCAGAGTGGTACGGTAATCCTGTTCTGGAAGTCATGCTACTAGATCATGATGAACCTACGAACTATGAAGAAGCGATGGTGAGCCCAGATTCCGCAAAGTGGCTTGAAGCCATGAAATCTGAGATGGGATCCATGTATGAGAACAAAGTATGGACTTTGGTTGACTTGCCCGATGATCGGCAAGCAATTGAGAATAAATGGATCTTTAAGAAGAAGACTGACGCTGATGGTAATGTTACTGTCTACAAAGCTCGACTTGTCGCAAAAGGTTTTCGGCAAGTTCAAGGGATTGACTACGATGAGACCTTCTCACCCGTAGCGATGCTTAAGTCCGTCCGAATCATGTTAGCGATTGCCGCATTTTATGATTATGAAATTTGGCAGATGGATGTCAAAACTGCATTCCTGAATGGATTTCTGGAAGAAGAGTTGTATATGATGCAACCGGAAGGTTTTGTCGATCCAAAGGGAGCTAACAAAGTGTGCAAGCTCCAGCGATCCATTTATGGACTGGTGCAAGCCTCTCGGAGTTGGAATAAACGTTTTGATAGTGTGATCAAAGCATTTGGTTTTATACAGACTTTCGGAGAAGCCTGTATTTACAAGAAAGTGAGTGGGAGCTCTGTAGCATTTCTGATATTATATGTGGATGACATATTACTGATTGGAAATGATATAGAATTTCTGGATAGCATAAAGGGATACTTGAATAAAAGTTTTTCAATGAAAGACCTCGGTGAAGCTGCTTACATATTAGGCATTAAGATCTATAGAGATAGATCAAAACGCTTAATTGGACTTTCACAAAGCACATACCTTGACAAAATTTTGAAGAAGTTCAAAATGGATCAAGCGAAGAAAGGGTTCTTGCCTGTGTTACAAGGTGTGAAATTGAGTAAGACTCAATGCCCGACCACTGCAGAAGATAGAGAGAATATGAAAGATGTTCCCTATGCATCAGCCATAGGATCTATCATGTATGCAATGCTGTGTACCAGACCTGATGTATGCCTTGCTATAAGTTTAGCAGGGAGGTACCAAAGTAATCCAGGAGTGGATCACTGGACAGCGGTCAAGAACATCCTGAAATACCTGAAAAGGACTAAGGATATGTTTCTCGTATATGGAGGTGACAAAGAGCTCATCGTAAAAGGTTACGTTGATGCAAGCTTTGACACTGATCCGGACGATTCTAAATCGCAAACCGGATACGTGTTTACATTAAACGGTGGAGCTGTCAGTTGGTGCAGTTCTAAACAAAGCGTCGTAGCGGGATCTACATGTGAAGCGGAATACATAGCTGCTTCGGAAGCAGCAAATGAAGGAGTCTGGATGAAGGAGTTCATATCCGATCTAGGTGTCATACCTAGTGCATCGGGTCCAATGAAAATCTTTTGTGACAATACTGGTGCAATTGCCTTGGCAAAGGAATCCAGATTTCACAAAAGGACCAAACACATCAAGAGACGCTTCAACTCCATCCGGGATCTAGTCCAGGTGGGAGACATAGAGATTTGCAAGATACATACGGATCTGAATGTTGCAGACCCGTTGACTAAGCCTCTTCCACGAGCAAAACATGATCAGCACCAAGGCTCCATGGGTGTTAGAATCATTACAGTGTAATCTAGATTATTGACTCTAGTGCAAGTGGGAGACTGAAGGAAATATGCCCTAGAGGCAATAATAAAGTTATTATTTATTTCCTTATAATCATGATAAATGTTTATTATTCATGCTAGAATTGTATTTACCGGAAACATAATACATGTGTGAATACATAGACAAACAAAGTGTCACTAGTATGCCTCTACTTGACTAGCTCGTTAATCAAAGATGGTTATGTTTCCTAACCATGAACAATGAGTTGTTATTTGATTAACGAGGTCACATCATTAGTAGAATGATCTGATTGACATGACCCATTCCATTAGCTTAGCACCCGATCGTTTAGTATGTTGCTATTGCTTTCTTCATGACTTATACATGTTCCTATGACTATGAGATTATGCAACTCCCGTTTACCGGAGGAACACTTTGGGTACTACCAAACGTCACAACGTAACTGGGTGATTATAAAGGAGTACTACAGGTGTCTCCAATGGTCGATGTTGGGTTGGCGTATTTCGAGATTAGGATTTGTCACTCCGATTGTCGGAGAGGTATCTCTGGGCCCTCTCGGTAATACACATCACATAAGCCTTGCAAGCATTACAACTAATATGTTAGTTGTGAGATGATGTATTACGGAACGAGTAAAGAGACTTGCCGGTAACGAGATTGAACTAGGTATTGGATACCGACGATCGAATCTCGGGCAAGTAACATACCGATGACAAAGGGAACAACGTATGTTGTTATGCGGTCTGACCGATAAAGATCTTCGTAGAATATGTAGGAGCCAATATGGGCATCCAGGTCCCGCTATTGGTTATTGACCGGAGACGTGTCTCGGTCATGTCTACATTGTTCTCGAACCCGTAGGGTCCGCACGCTTAAGGTTACGATGACAGTTATATTATGAGTTTATGCATTTTGATGTACCGAAGGTTGTTCGGAGTCCCGGATGTGATCACGGACATGACGAGGAGTCTCGAAATGGTCGAGACATAAAGATTGATATATTGGAAGCCTATGTTTGGACATCGGAAGTGTTCCGGGTGAAATCGGGATTTTACCGGGTTACCGGGAGGTTACCGGAACCCCCCGGGAGCCATATGGGCCTTCATGGGCCTTAGTGGAAAGGAGAAAGGGGCAGCCCAAGGGGGCTGCGCGCCTCCCCCCTTCCCCTAGTCCTATTAGGACTAGGAGAGGTGGCCGGCCACCCCTCTCCCTCTTTCCCCCTTGGGAATCCTAGTTGGAATAGGATTGGGGGGGGGGAGTCCTACTCCCGGTAGGACTCCTCCTGCGCCTCTCTCTCTTGGCCGGTGCCCCCTCCCCCCTTGGCTCCTTTATATACTGAGGTAGAGGCACCCCAAAGACACAAGTTGACACAAGTTGATCCACGTGATCTATTCCTTAGCCGTGTGCGGTGCCCCCTGCCACCATATTCCTCGATAATACTGTAGCGGAGTTTAGGCGAAGCCCTGCTGCTGTAGTTCATCAAGATCGTCACCACGCCGTCGTGCTGACGGAACTCTTCCTCGACACTTTGCTGGATCGGAGTCCGGGGATCGTCATCGAGCTGAACGTGTGCTCGAACTCGGAGGTGCCGTAGTTTCGGTGCTTGATCGGTTGGATCGAGAAGACGTATGACTACTTCCTCTACGTCGTGTCATCGCTTCCGCAGTCGGTCTGCGTTGGGTATGTAGACAATACTCTCCCCTCGTTGCTATGCATCACATGATCTTGCGTGTGCGTAGGAATTTTTTTGAAATTACTACGAAACCCAACAATGGTGTCATGCCGGTGACAACGATGATCATGGAGCCCCGAAGATGGAGATCAAAAGGAGCAAAATGATATTGGCCATATCATGTCACTATTTGATTGCATGTGATCTTTATCATGTTTTACATCTTATTTGCTTAGAACGACGGTAGCTTAATAAGATGATCCCTCACTAAAATTTCAAGAAAAGTGTTCCCCCTAACTGTGCACCGTTGCGAAGGTTCCTTGTTTCGAAGCACCATGTGATGATCGGGTGTGATAGATTCTAACATTCGAATACAACGGGTGTTGACGAGCCTAGCATGTACAGACATGGCCTCGGGACACATGCGAAACACTTAGGTTGACTTGACGAGCCTAGCATGTACAGACATGGCCTCGGAACACGGAAGACCAAAAGGTCGAGCATGAGTCATATAGAGGATACGATCAACATGAAGATGTTCACCGATGTTGACTAGTCCGTCTCACATGACGATGGGACACGACCTAGTTGACTCGGATCATGTTTCACTTAGATGACTAGAGGGATGTCTATCTGAGTGGGAGTTCATTAAATGAACTCAATTATCATAAACATAGTCTAAATTGTCTTTGCAAATATGTTGTAGATAAATAGCTCACGTTGTAGCTCCCTGTTTCAAATACGTTCCTAGAGAAAGATTAAGTTGAAAGATATTGTAAGCATTGATGCGGACTAGGTCCGTAGTCCGAGGAGTGTCCTCACTACTGCACAGAAGGCTTACGTCTTTGATGCACCGCTTGATGTGCAAACCCCTACAACGTCGTCTGTGGATGTTGTGAACACCTAACAGACACATCCTGATGACTACTTGATAGTTTAGTGCACCATACTTTACGGCTTAGAATCGGGATTCCAATGACGTTTTGAACGCCATAGAAAATAAGAGATGTTCCAGGAGCTGAAATTGGGATTTCAGGCTCATGCCCGTGTTGAGAGGTGTGAGACCTCTGACAAGTTCTTTTGCCAACAAGATGGAGGAGAATAGCTCAGCTAGTGAGCATGTGCTCAAAATGCCTAGGTGCTACAATCACTTAAATCAAGTGGGAGTTAAACTTCCAGATAAGATAGTGATTGATAGAGTTCTCTAGCCACTATCACTAAGCTACTAGATCTTCGTGATGAACTATGACATGCAAGGGATGGAGTTCATCCCGGAGCTGTTCGCGGTGCTTAAGACCGAAAAAGGTAGAAATCAAGAAGGAGCATCAAGTGTTGATGGTTTAACAAGACCACTGGTTTCAAGAAGGGCAAGGGCTAGAAGGGAAACTTCATGGATGGCAAACCAGTTGCCGCTCCAGTGAAGGAACCCAAGGTTGAACCCAAACCCGAGACTAAGTGCTTCTATTGTAAGGGGAACGGTCACTGGTAGCGGAATTACCCTAAATGCATGGTAGATAAGAAGGCTGGCAACTTCAACAAAGTATATACGTGTTATTAATGTGTACCTCACTAGTACTCCTGGTAGCACCTGGGTATTGGATACCGGTTCAGTTGCTATTATTGGTGACTTGAAGCTAAAGCTACGGACTAAACGGAGACTGGCTAAGGGCGAGGTGACGATGTGTGTTGGAAGTGTTTCCAAAATTGATGAGATCACCATCACACGCTCCATCTGCCTTCGGGATTAGTATTGAACCTAGATAAATGTTATCAGGTGTCTACGTTGAGCATGAATATGATTAGATCATGTTCATTGCAATACGGTCATTCATTTAAGAATAATGGTTATTCTGTTTACATGAATGATACCTTTCATGGTCATGCACCCTATGTGAATGGTTCATTGAATCTTGGTCGTGGTAATACACATGTTCATGCCAAAAGATGTAGAGTTAATAATGATAGTACCACTTTCTTGTGGCACTGCTGCTTAGGTCATATTGGCGCAAGATGCATGAAGAAACTCCATATCGATGGATGTTTGGAGTCACTTGATTTTTAATCACTTGACACATGCGAGTCATGCCTCATGGGCAGGATGACTAAGACCCCGTTTTCAGGTACAATGAAACGGGCAAGTGACTTGTTGGAAATCATGCATGCTGATGTGTGTGATCCAATGAGAATTGAAGCGTGCGGTGGATATCGCTATTTTCTCATCTTCACTGACGATTTGAGTAGATATAGGTATATTTACTTAATGAAGCACAAGTCTGAAATGTTTGAAAAGTTCAAGCGATTTCAGAGTGAAGTTAAGAATCATCATAACAAGAAGATCAAATTCCTACGATCTGATCAATGAGAATATCTGAGTTATGAGTTTGGTAAACACTTAAGACGTTGTGGAATTGTTTCACAGTTGAAGCCACCTGGAACACCACTAGGTTATGGTGTGTCCGGACGTCGTAATCAAACCCTATGAGATATGGTGCGATCTATGATGTCTCTTACCGATCTACCGTTTTCATTTTGAGGATATGCGTTAAAGACAACTGCATTCACTTTAGATTGGACACCATCTAAGTCTGTTGAGACGACGTCGTATGAACATTGGTTTGGCAAGAAACCAAAGTTGTCGTTTCTTAATGTTTGGGGCTGCAATGCTTAAGGCTTCAGTCGGAGAAGCTCGAACCCAAAGCAGACAAACACATCTTCATAGAATACCCAAAGGTGACAGTTGGGTATACCTTCTATCTCAGATCCGAGGGCAAAAATTGTTTGTCGCTAAGAACGAGTCCTTTCTCGAGAAGGAGTTTCTCTTGAAAGAATTGAGTGGGAGGAAGATAGAACTTGATGAGGTTGTCGAACCTTTATTTCAACAGAAAGTGATGCAACACAGAAAGATGTTTTCTGTGGCGCCCACATCTGTTGAATAGGGAGTTAATGATAGTGATCATGAAGCTTCGGATCAAGTTGCTATCGAACCTCGTAGGTCGACTAGGATATGTACTACTCCTGAGTGGTATGGTAATCCTGTCTTAGATATCATGTTGTTAGACAACAATGAACCTGCGAACTATGGAGAAGCGATGGTGGGCCCGTATTCCGACAAATGGTTAGAAGCCATGAAATCTGAGATAGGATCCATGTATTATAACAAAGTATGGACTTTGGTGGACTTGCCCGATGATCGGCAAGCCATTGAGATAAATGGATCTTTAAGAAGAAGACGGACGTGGGCGGTAATGTTACCGTCTATGAAGCTCGACTTGTGGGAAAGAGTCTTTTCACAAGTTCAAGGAGTTGACTACGATGAGAATTTCTCACCCGTAGCGATGCTTAAGTCCGTCGGAATCATGTTAGCACTAGATGTACTTTTCGATTATGAAATCTTACAGATGGATGTCAAAACAAGTTTTCTTACCAAGTTTTCGTAAGAAAAAGTTGTATGTGATACAATAAAAGGTTTTGTCGATCCTAAGGATGCTAAAAGGTATGCGGCTCCAGTAATCCTTCTATGGACTAGAGCAAGGATCTCGGAATCGAAATATATGTTTTGATGGAGTGATCAAAGATTTTAGGTTTATACAATGTTTGCTAGAAACTTGTATTTACAAGAAAGTGAGTGGGACCACTACAACATTTCTGATAAGTATATGTGGATGACATATTGTTGATCCGAAATGATGTAGAATTTCTGGAAAGCATAAACGCTTGTTTGAAGAGTGTTTTTCAAAGGAAGACCTGGATAAAGCTGCTTACATATTGGGCATCAAGATCTATAGAGATAGATCAAGACGCCTGATGATACTTTCAAAGAACGCACACCTTGACATGTTTTTGAAGGAGTTCAAAATAGATCATTCAAAGAAGGGGTTCTTACCTGAATTGTAAGGTGTGAAGTTGAGTAAGACTCGAAGATTGACCACGGCAGAAGAAAGAGGAAGGACGAAGGTCGTCCCCTATGCTTTTGTCATAGGCTCTATACGGTATGCCATGCTGAGTACCGCACCAGATGTGTGCCTTGCCACATGTCTGGCAAGAGGGTACAAAGGTGATCTAGGAGTAGATCACCAGATAGCGGTCAAAATTATCCTTAGAGGAATAAGGAAATGTTTCTCGGTTATGGAGGTGATAAAGAGTTCGACATAAAGAGTTACGTCGATGCAAGCTTAACACCTATCCGGATAGCTCTGAGTAGAGATACCGGATACGTATAATGGAGCAATAATTTGGAATAGCTCCAAGTGGAACGTGGTAGCAGCATCTACGATATAAAGTTTTGCAAAATACATAGGGATCTGAATATGGAAAGATTCGTTGACTACAACCTCTCTCACAAGCATAACATGATCAAACCCAGAACTCTTTGAGTGTTTATCACATAGTGATGTGAACTAGATCATTGAGTCTAGTAGACTCTTGGATGTTGGTCACATGGCGATGTGACCTGTGAGTGTTAATCACATGGCGATGTGAACTAGATTATTGACTCTAGTGCAAGTGGGAGACTGTTGGAAATATGCCCTAGAGGCAATAATAAATTGGTTATTATTATATTTCCTTGTTCATGATAATCGTTTATTATCCATGCTAGAATTGTATTGATAGGAAACTCAGATACATGTGTGGATACATAGACAACACCATGTCCCTAGTAAGCCTCTAGTTGACTAGCTCGTTGATCAATAGATGGTTACGGTTTCCTGACCATGGACATTGGATGTCGTTGATAACGGGATCACATCATTAGGAGAATGATGTGATGGACAAGACCCAATCCTAAGCCTAGCACAAAGATCGTGTAGTTCGTATGCTAAAGCTTTTCTAATGTCAAGTATCATTTCCTTAGACCATGAGATTGTGCAACTCCCGGATACCGTAGGAGTGCTTTGGGTGTGCCAAACGTCACAACGTAACTGGGTGGCTATAAAGGTACACTACAGGTATCTCCGAAAGTGTCTGTTGGGTTGGCACGAATCGAGACTGGGATTTGTCACTCCGTGTAAACGGAGAGGTATCTCTGGGCCCACTCAGTAGGACATCATCATAATGTGCACAATGTTACCAAGGAGTTGATTACAGGATGATGTGTTACGGAACGAGTAAAGATACTTGCCGGTAACGAGATAGAACAAGGTATCGGGATACCGACGATCGAATCTCAGGCAAGTATCGTACCGATGGACAAAGGGAATTGCATACGGGATTGATTGAATCCTTGACATCGTGGTTCATCTGATGAGATCATCGTGGAACATGTGGGAGCCAACATGGGTATCCAGATCCCGCTGTTGGTTATTGACCGGAGAGTTATCTCGGTCATGTCTACATGGTTCCCGAACCCGTAGGGTCTACACACTTAAGGTTCGATGACGCTAGGGTTATAGGGAATACATATACATGGTTACTGAATGTTGTTTGGAGTCCCGGATGAGATCCCGGACGTCACGAGGAGTTCCGGAATGGTCCGGAGGTAAAGATTTATATATGGGACGTCCTGTTTTGGTCGCCGGAAAAGTTTCGGGTTTTATCGGTAATGTACCGGGACCACCGGGAGGGTCCCGGTGGTCCACCAAGTGGGGCCACCAGCCCCGAAGGGCTGCATGGGCCAAGTGTGGGAGGGGACCAGCCCCAGGTGGGCTGGTGCGCCCCCCCACCAAGGCCCAAGGGGCAAGGGAGAGTGGAAGGGGGCAAACCCTAGGCTCAGATGGGCCTAAGGCCCACCTAGTGGTGCGCCCCCCTCTCTCCCCCCTTGGCCACCCCCCTAGACGGGATCTAGGGCTGGCCGCCACCCCTAGGGGTGGAAACCTAGGTGGGGGTGAAGCCCCTCCCCTCCCCCTATATATACTTGAGGTTTTGGGCAGCCCAACACATGATTCAATCTCCCTGTTGGTGCAGCCCTACCCCTCTCCCTCCTCGTCTCTTGTAGTGCTTGGCGAAGCCCTGCTAGAGTCCCGCGCTCCTCCACCACCACCACGCCGTCATGCTGCTGCTGGATGGAGTCTTCCCCAACCTCTCCTTCTCCCCTTGCTGGATCAAGGCATAGGAGACGTCACCGGGCTGTACGTGTGTTGAACACGGAGGTGCTGTCCGTTCGGCACTAGGATCATCGGTGATTTGGATCACGACGAGTACGACTCCATCAACCCCGTTCACTTGAACGCTTCCGCTTAGCAATCTACAAGGGTATGTAGATGCACTCTCCTTCCCCTCGTTGCTAGATTACTCCATAGATTGATCTTGGTGATGCGTAGAAAATTTTGAATTTCTGCTACGTTCCCCAACACTTGAGCCATAGTCCAAAGTGAGGTGGGATGCGGAGGAAGGCCTCGCACACGACAATGAATGCCGAGATGTTGAGGAAGGAATTTGGGGCCATATCATGGAAATCTAGCCCGTAGTAGAATATGAGTCCGCGGACGAAAGGGTGGAGAGGAAACCCTTGAAGGAAATATGCCCTAGAGGCAATAATAAAGTTATTATTTGTTTCCTTATATCATGATAAATGTTTAGTATTCATGCTAGAATTGTATTAACCGGAAACATAATACATGTGTGAATACATAGACAAACAGAGTGTCACTAGTATGCCTCTACTTGACTAGCTCGTTAATCGAAGATGGTTATGTTTCCTAACCATAGACATGAGTTGTGATTTGATTAACGGGATCACATCAATAGAAGAATGATGTGATTGACTTGACCCATTCCGTTAGCTTAGCACTCGATCATTTAGTATGTTGCTATTGCTTTCTTCATGACTTATACATGTTCCCATGACTATGAGATTATGCAACTCGCGTTTACCGGAGGAACACTTTGTGTGCTACCAAACGTCACAACGTAACTGGGTGATTATAAAGGTGCTCTACAGGTGTCTCCAAAGGCATTTGTTGGGTTGGCGTATTTTGAGATTAGGATTTGTCACTCCGATTATCGGAGAGGTATCTCTGGGCTCTCTCGGTAATGCACATCACTTAAGCCTTGCAAACATTGCAACTATTGAGTTAGTTGCGGGATGATGTATTAAGGAACAAGTAAAGAGACTTGCCAGTAACGAGATTGAACTAGGTATTGAGATACCGACGATCGAATCTCGGGCAAGTAACATACCGATGACAAAGGGAACAACGTATGTTGTTATGCGGTTTGACCGATAAAGATCTTTGTAGAATATGTGGGAGCCAATATGAGCATCCAGGTTCCGCTATTGATTATTGACCGGAGACGTGTCTCGGTCATGTCTACATAGTTCTCCAACCCATAGGGTCCGCACGCTTAAAGTTTCGATGACGGTAATATTATGAGTTTATGAGTTTAGATGTACCGAAGGTAGTTCGGAGTCCCGGATGAGATCGGGGACATGACAAGGAGTCTCAAAATGGTCGAGCCTAAAGATCGATCTATTGGACGACTATATTCGGACATCGGAAAGGTTCCGAGTGATTCTGGTATTTTAAAGTACCGGGGAGTTACGGGAATATGGGAAAGAAGTATTGGACCTTAATGGGCCTTAGTGGGAAGGAGAGGCAGCAGCCAGGAGGTGGCGCGTGCCCCTCCCAAGCCCAGTCCGAATTGGACAAAGGGTTTGGGGCGCGGCCCCCCTCTCCCTTCCTTCTCCTCTTCCCCCCTTTCCCCCCTTCTCCTAGTTGGACTAGGAAAGGAGGAAACCTACTCCAACTAGGAGTAGGAATCCTACTCCCTTGGCGCGCCCCTCCTAGGGCCGGCCTCCTCCTCCCTTCCTCCTTTATATACGGGGGCACCCCTTGCAGACACAACAATTGATCATTGATCTCTTAGCCGTGTGCGGTGCCCCCCTCCACCATAATCCACCTCGATAATATCGTAGCGGTGCTTAGGCGAAGCCCTGCATCGGTAGAACATCATCATCGTCACCACACCGTCGTGCTGACAAAACTCTCCCTCAACACTCGGCTGGATCAGAGTTCGAGGGACGTCATTGAGCTGAACGTGTGCTAAATTCGGAGGTGCCGTGCGTTCGATACTTGATCGGTCGGATCGTGAAGACGTACGACTACATCAACCCTGTTGTGCTAACGCTTCCGCTTTCGGTCTACGAGGGTACGTGGACACACTCTCCCCTCTTGTTTCTATGCATCACCATGATCTTGCATGTGCGTAGGAATTTTTTTTGAAATTACTTCGTTCCCCAATAGTGGCATACGAGCCTGGTTTTATGTGTAGATGTTATATGCACGAGTAGAACACAAGTGAGTTGTGGGCGATACAAGTCATACTGCTTACCAGCATGGCATACTTTGGTTCGGCGGTATTTTTGGATGAAGCAGCCCGAATCGACATTACGCGTACGCTTAGGCGAGACTGGTTTTACCGCCGTGCTTTGCACATAGGTGACTAGCGGGTGTCAGTTTCTCCAACTTTAGTTGAACCGAGTGTCGCTACGCCCGGTCCTTGAGAAGGTTAAAACAACACCAACTTGACAAACTATCGTTGTGGTTTTGATGCATAGGTAAGAACGGTTCTTGCTCAGCCCGTAGCAGCCACGTAAAACTTGCAACAACAAAGTAGAGGACGTCTAACCTGTTTTTGCAGGGCATGTTGTGATGTGATATGGTCAAGACGTGATGAGATATAAGTTGTTGTATAAGATGATCATGTTTTGTTGAACTTATCGGCAACCGACTGAAAGCCTTATGGTTATCTCTTTATTGCATAAGATGCAAGCGCCAAATAATTGCTTTACTTTATCGCTATGCGATAGCAATAGTTGCAAGAGCAATAGTTGGCGAGACGACCATGTGATGACACATTGATATAGATCAAGATGATGGAGATCATGGTGTCATGCCGGTGACAATGGAAGTCATGACGATGCTTTGGGGATGGAGATCAAAGGCACAAGATGATGATGGCCATATCATGTCACATATTTTGATTGCATGTGATGTTTATCTTTTATGCATCTTATCTTGCTTTGATTGACAGTAGCATTATACGATGATCTCTCACTAAATTTCAAGATAAAAGTGTTCTTCCTGAGTATGCACCGTTGCCAAAGTTCGTCGTGCCCAGACACCACGTGATGATCGGGTGTGATAAGCTCTACGTCCATCTGCAACGGGTGCAAGCCAGTTTTGCACGCGCAGAATACTTAGGTTAAACTTGACAAGCCTAGCATATGCAGATATGGCCTCGGAACACTGAGACCGAAAGGTCGAGCGTGAATCATATAGTAGATATGATCAACAAAGTGATGTTCACCATTGAAAACTACTCCATTTCACGTGATGATCGGTTATGGTTTAGTTGATATGGATCACGTGATCACTTAGAAGATTAGAGAGATGTTTATCTAAGTGGGAGTTCTTAAGTATTATGATTAATTGAACTTAAATTTATCATGAACTTAGTCCTGGTAGTATTAGCATATCTATGTGGTAGATCAATAGCTCACGTTTAGCTCCGCTGTTTTATTTTTGATATGTTCCTAGAGAAAAACTGTATTGAAATATGTTAGTAGCAATGATACGGATTGGATCCATGATCTGAGGATTATCCTCATTGTTGCATAGAAGAATTATGTCCTTGATGCATCGCTAGGTGACGGACCTATTGCAGGACCATATGCAAACATTATGAACGTTTGACAAAAGCTCGGTATGATGACTACTTGATAGTTAAGTGCACCATGCTTTACAGCTTAGAATTGGGACTTCAAAAAGATTTTGAACGCCACGGAGCATATAAGATGTTCCAAGAGTTGAAATTGGTATTTCATACTCATGCCCGTGTCGAGAGGTATGAGACCTCTGACAATACTTTGCCTACAAGATGGAGGAGAATAGCTCAACCAGTGAGCATGTGCTCAGATTGTCTGGGTACTACGATTGCTTGAATCAAGTGGGAGTTAATCTTCCAGATAAGATAGTAATTGACAGAATTCTCTAGTCACTATCACCAAGTTACTAGAACTTCGTGATGAACTATAATATGCAAGGGATGACGAAAGTAATTCCCGAGCTCTTCGCGATGTTGAAATCGATGAAGGTAGAAATCAAGAAAGAACATCAAAGTGTTGATGATTAACAAGACCACTACTTTCAGGTAAAGGGACAAAGGGAATAAAGGGGAACTTCAAAAAGAACGGCAAGCAAGTTGCTGCTCAAGTGAAGAAGCCCAAGTCTAGACCTAAGCCTGAGACTAAGTGCTTCTACTGCAAAGGGACTGGTCACTGGAAGTGGAACTGCCCCAAGTATTTGGCGGATAAGAAGGATGGCAACATAAACAAAGGTATATTTGATATACAGATTATTGATGTGTATTTTACTAGTGTTCGTATAAACCCCTCGATATTTGATACTGGTTCAGTTGCTAAGAGTAGTAACTCGAAACGGGAGTTGCAGAATGAACAAGAACTAGTTAAGGGCGAGGTGACGATGTGTGTTGGAAGTAGTTCCAAGATTGATATGATCATCATCGCACACTCCCTATATTTTCGGGATTAGTGTTGAACCTAAATAAGTGTTATTTAGTGTTTGCATTGAGCATGAATATGATTGGATCATCTTTATTACAATACGGTTATTCAGGTAAGCTAGAGAATAATTGTTGTTCTATTTACATGAATAAAACCTTCTATGGTCATACACCCAATGAAAATGGTTTGTTGGATCTCGATCGTGGTGTTACACATTTTCATAATATTGAAACCAAAAGATGCAAAGTTAATAATGACAGTGCAACTTATTTGTGGCACTGTCGTTCAGGTCATATTGGTGTAAAGCGCATGAAGAAACTCCATGCTGATGGGCTTTTGGAATCACTTGATTATGAATCACTTGATGCTTGCGAACCATGCCTCATGGGAAAGATGACTAAAACGCCGTTCTCCGGAACAATGGAGTGAGCAACTGACTTATTGGAAATAATACATACTGATGTATATAGTCCGATGAGTATTAAGGCTCATGGCAAGTATCATTATTTTCTGACCTTCACAGATGATTTGAGTAGATATGGATATATCTACTTGATAAAACATGAGTCTGAAACGTTTGAAAAGTTCAAAAGAATTTCAGAGTGAAGTAGAAAATCATCATAACAAGAAAATAAAAGTTTCTACGATATGATCGCAGAGGTAAAATATTTGAGTTACGAGTTTGGTCTTCAGTTAAAACAACGTGAAATAGTTTCACTACTCACGCCACCTGGAACACCACAGTGTAATGGTGTGTCCAAACATCATAACCGTACTTTATTAGATATGGTGCGATCTATGATGTCTCTTACCGATCTACCACCATCATTTTGGGGTTATGCATTAGAGACAGTTGCATTCACGTTAAATAGGGCACCATCAAAATCCGTTGAGACGACGCCTTATGAACTGTTGTTTGGCAAGAAACCAAAGTTGTCGTTTCTTAAAGTTTGGGGCTACGATGCTTATGTGAAAAAGTTTCATCCTGATAAGCTCAAACCCAAATCGGAGAAATGTGTCTTCATAGGATACCCAAAGGAGACACTTGGGTACACCTTCTATCACAGATCCGAAAGGCAAGACATTCGTTGCTAAGAATGGATCCTTTCTAGAGAAGGAGTTTCTCTCGAAAGATGTGAGTGAGAGGAAAGTAGAACTTGATGAGGTAACCGTACCTGCTCCCTTATTGGAAAGTAGTTCATCACAGAAACCGGTTCCTGTGACGTCTATACCAATTAGTGAGGAAGTTAATGATGATGATCATGAAACTTCAGATCAAGTTGTTACTGAACCTCGTAGGTCAACCAGAGTAAGATCCGCACCAGAGTGGTACGGTAGTCCTGTTCTGGTAGTCATGTTACTAGACCATGACGAACCTGCGAACTATGAGGAAGCGATGATGAGCCCAGATTCCGCAAAATGGCTTGAGGCCATGAAATCTGAGATGGGATCCACGTATGAGAACAAAGTGTGGACTTCGGTTGACTTGCCCGATGATCGGCCAGCCATAGAAAATAAATGGATTTTCAAGAGGAAGACGGACGCTGATAGTAGTGTTACTATCTACAAAGCTAGACTTGTCGAAAAAGGTTTTTGACAAAGTTCAAGGTGTTGACTGACGATGAGATTTTCTCACTCGTAGCGATGCTTAAAGTCTGTCCGAATCATGTTAGCAAATTGCCACATTTTATGAAAATTGGCAAATGGATGTAAAGACTGCATTCCTGAATGGATTTCTGGAAGAAGAGTTTTATATGATGCAACCTGAAGGTTTTATCGATCCAAAGGATGCTAACAAAGTGTGAAAGCTCCAGCGATCCATCTATGGACTGGTGCAAGCATCTCGGAGTTGGAATATACGCTTTGATGAGTTGATCAAAGCATATAGTTTTATACAGACTTGCGGTGAAGCCTGTATTTACAACAAAGTGAGTGGGAGCACTACAGCCTTTCTGATAAGTATATGTGAGTGACATATTGTTGATCAGAAATAATGTAGAATTATTCTGCAAAGCATAAATGAGTATTTGAAAGGAGTTTTTGTCGGTGTACAAAAAGAGGGGTACACGTTTTGTACCCCTATAACTATGCACGGGCAGTCTGAGCCACGGTCACCACCACACCAAGCACGGCAAGGGAGGTGAGCCAGGGTAAGACCGAAGCTCAAGAGAACTGGAACGACGCCAAGGCCAAGACCACGAAGAGCAAAGGGAACGAAGCGGACTCCCCCGGCAAGATCCTTGCCGGGAGACAGTTCTAGCAACCCCAGCAAGACCCTTGCCGCGGCAACTCGCCCCATGCCTACGGAGGAAATCACCCTTGAGTCCACTGCCCCCATGGGGCAAGGATTCGGGAGACATCCCCGTGGTGGCATGCAGATCTTTGTGAAGACATTAGAGATCAGATACACACTATAGAAGATGACGACCCTTGGCGGGATCCCAGCCGAGGAAGACCACAAGGCCCCTGGCAAGCACCTTGCCGGGGATGACAGCGGGCGCCTCGGCAAGACCCTTGTTGGGGCCCCGGCAAGGCCCTTGCCGAGGACGCCCACAGGGCCACCAACAGGCCCACGCCGACTAAACCTCCACCGCCGTACGCATGCAGCTGCCGACCCAACCAGCTGGGTAGGCACGTGCATGGCGGAATGCAAATCTTCGTGAAAGACCCACTACTGCGCCACCTCAGCTGCCTGCCTACCTACATGGCATCTCAGGCATCGCTGGCCAAGGCGCGTGTCGACACAAGAAGGAGCGGTGACGGACAAGACAGATCTCTCCCCCGTCCCCGATAAAGCAAGGACACCTAAGCAAGGCGCATTAAATGCACCTTGTCATGTAATGCGAGGGATAACCTCGCATCACTGTACCCTTTCCACCTCTTGTGTGCCACTGTGGCAACCCCTTTTTCTATAAAAGGAGGCCCGAGGCGACCAGGAGGAGGATTCGGATTTTTGGAGCTCTTCACGCCCCATAGCTAGCTCAAGAACATAGATATACAATCCACCAAAGCACGAGTCGGGTTTTACGCATCCTCGCGGCCTGAACATGGATAAATGAACCGTGTGCTATCTGTTTGATCCGCTCTTCTCACGACCCCGCGCCCTGCAACGATAGTAGGGATTCTTGTGATCCCATAGGTGTCGGTCCCACCGACATCTTTGGCGCGCCAGTTAGGGGGCGCAGTTGTGAGAATCGGCTCTAGCAGTTAGTCCAGCGCTGCTTCATCATCATGGCGCCCTAGAAGAAGACGACGGTGGCGGTTGGCCAGTCGGAAGCCGGACAGTCCATCCTGGCGCGGGCAAATAGCGGACCAGTCGTAGAAAGGACCCGGGGCGCTGCTCGTGAACACCAACACCATCCCAGCAGCCGGAGTTTGGGAGGCGGCGATGTTTGTGCGCCTGGTAACGGGCCACACGTCGCCAAATACAAAGGCGGAGCCAGGTCCTCCGCGGATGGAGCGGGGCCTTCCAAGGTCATCGCCGCCCCACCCGAAGGCGACGCAAGGGCCTCCAAGACTCCCACGCCGGCGCCAACAGCGCGCTCTTCTCGGGCAGCGCGCGATGAAATCACACCAAAGATCCTGGGCGTCGCCATGGGAAGAGCCCCGAACGCCACTGCCGGGACGTGGAAGACCTGCCCGCTCGCCGAGGCGCTGGTGAAAACGGCATGCGACCGCGGGGTCGTGATAGAGCTCCTTCTGACATGGTCAGAAGTCGAAGCGCGTCGTGATCCATGCAGGTTTCGCTGCCGCCGACGCCAGCAGAGGCCCTGGCACACGCGCAGTTGCTCCTCGACTTTCCTCCCACTACGGGGAAACTCGACGAATGGAGAGCCACTATCCGAAGCCTTTTTGTGGTGGCCAACAAAGACGAACCGAGTCCGGTGGAGCCCTCGGGTCGACGCTCCGATGGAGTTCCACCCGTCAGTGGTGGAAAAGCCGGCGGCGCCGCGACCACGATGCATTTCCCTCCTTCTCGCCTGGTACCGCGGATGCCAGCTCGTCGCGACGTTACGGGCGACGACATCTCCATAGCGTCGTCTGACCCGTGGACCCACTGTGACCAGCACCAAGTTCTTCGGGAACGAGCCCATGAAGACGCCCGAACCACTATCGAGTGCTGGCGCGGAGTGCGCCACCAGTCAGACAGGCGAGCAGGGCCTGCTGCGAACCACCCGGCCCTGAAGAACCCTAGAGGCCTACCTTACAAGGTAGGCTGTCCAGCTTTTACCCGTGAGCTGCGGCAGTTCCAGTGGCCCACTCACCGCACCTTCAAACCTGACGTTGGCGAAAAGTACAGCGGCAAGACCCACCCGTCTGAGTTCCTCAGCATCTACACCATCGTGATGCAAGTTGCCGGAGCCCGCGACGATAAGGTGCTTGCGAATTACTTTCCGTTGGCTCTTGAACCCAACGCCATGTCATGGTTGATGCACTTGCCGGTAGACTCTATTTCCTACTGGTCGGATTTGTGCCATGAGTTTGTGGGCGCCTTTACTGGAGGTCACCAAGCCCATGGCCAAGAAAGCGACATACACGTCATTCCACAGAAGGGAGGCGAGAGTCTGTGCAAGTATATACAGAGGTTCAGCCAGATACAGTACAATATCCCTGATGTTCACCCTGCCGCCATCATCAGCGCCTTCCATCAGAACGTGCGTAACCGCAAGATGCGCGAAGAGCTGGCAATGAACAAGGTGAAAGATATGGCAGAACTCTATGTTCTTGCTGACAGATGTGCCCGAGCTGAAGAGGGAAGGAAGTACCCCGGCGAAGATGCCGGCGTGGAAACCGACTCCTCAGATGAGGATACTGCCGCCCCGGCGAAGAAAGGCTGGCGCCGCAACAGGAAGTGCAAAGGTAAAGCCGTGCTTGCCGTCGAGGGATCTGATGACACCGGCTCTGCCAAGAAAACCAAGGCAGATGACCCCGACAAGGAAATTGCCAGATGTGTCGCCTGCCGGGCCTTGGCAGCTGCCGAGAAGCCAGGAAACTCTGACAAGCAATACTGCAAGATCCATCGCACCAAAGGCCATGATCTCCAGAACTCCCGACAGGTTGAGCTCCTTGCTGAGAAGCAGAGAGCTGAATATGAGAGGCGAGACAAAGAGAAGGGCCAAGACGGTGCTGAGGGGTCCGGTAAGAAGCGTGACGGCCAGGCAGGCTATCGCGGCAAGGATAAATAGCAGGAGAGGCCCGCCCGGGGCCGTGACAGAAAGCCAGAAGACGACGATCACAAAGAGGATGATGAATTCGGCGACCAAGAGTTCCAGAAAGCTACGGAGACCATGTGCGTCGATGGTGGCGCCTTGCTGCATACTTCTCACCGCCAGCTTAAACAGTGGGCGTGTGAGATTACAGTGGCAGAGCCATCGTTTGGTGCCCAAAAGCCGCTGAAGTGGTCCAGCACGCCTATCATTTTTGACACTGAGGATCACCCCGATCGCACTACTGCGGTCGGGTGCTTGCCATTGTTGGTTTCACCAACAATACGCAACCTCAAGGTGACAAAGATGTTAGTCGACGGCGGGGCCGGTTTGAACTTAATCTCGCCTGCCGTGATCGAGAAACTGTAGATTCCTGATGAAGACCTCGAAGAGATGGGCACATTTCAGGGGGTCAACCCGGGAAGGAGTCAACCAAAGGGGAAGGTCACGCTGCTCGTGACTTTTGGAAGTGACCTGAACTACAGGACAGAAAGGATCGTGTTCGATGTTGCCAAGATCCCCTTGCCCTACAACAGGATCCTTGGCCGCCCAGCGCTGGCCAAGTTCATGGCGGTGTTGCACTATGCCTACAACACCCTGAAAATGCCAGGACCTGTGACAATCATCACCGTCCCCTCCGATAAGAAAGATGCACTAATTTGCGCTGACCAACTGTACCAACAAGAAGTCGCAGCAGCTGCCGCCACTAGGGCACTTGCTCCTGCCACTGGACCCCCAGGAGGGAAGAAGAAGAAGAAGACCGGTGCGACCTCGGACACCCACTCCGGCAAGCGCACCTCTTCGGAGGGTAGTGCTCCCGTCGAGGACGTGCCAGAGAGCTCCACCGGTAGAAACAAGAAGTCCAGGGCCACGCCGCCGAGAACCAAGAATGTTTCTGTCAAGGAGGATGGCATAGGAGGGGCTTTCACCATAAGCTCCACCCTTGACGACAAATAGGAAGACGCGCTCGTCACCTTCCTGCGGGCGAATGTCGATGTGTTTGCATGGCAAGCATCCGACATCCCCGGCATTCCTAGGGAGGTGATTGAGCACCACCTTGATGTCTGTCCTCATGCGCGGCCCGTCAAGCAGAAGGTCAAAAAGCAAGCTTTGGAATGACAAGAGTTCATCACAGAGGAGATCCGAAAGCTGGAAGCAGCGGGTTTGGTAAGAGGAGTGCTCCACCCAATGTGGTTGGCCAATCCAGTGGTAGTGCGCAAGGCAAATGGGAAGTGGAGGCTGTGTATTGATTACACAGATATCAATAAGGCTGGTCCCAAAGACCCCTTCCCATTGTCGCGCATCGACCAGATTGTTGACTCCACGGCTGGGTGTGATCTGTTATCATTCCTCGATGCCTACTCCGGCTACCACCAGATTTTCATGACAAGAGAAGACGAAGAGAAAACGTCATTCATCACCCCATGTGGTACGTATTGTTTCATACGGATGCCTTTCGGGTTGAAGAGTGCTGGTTCAACGTTTGCGAGGGCGGTCCAGATTGGTTTTGAACCCCAGCTCCATAGAAATATGGAAGCTTATATGGATGATATAGTGGTCAAAACCAAGAACAGGGCAACCCTTATACCGGATTTACATGAAACATTTGTAAACCTACGCAAGATCAATCTCAAGCTGAACCCTGAGAAGTGCGTCTTCGGCGTCCCATCCGACAAGCTTCTCGGGTTCTTTGTGTCACAGCGTGGGATAGAGGCCAATCCGGACAAGATCAAAGCTATAGAGCAGATTGAAGCACCCAGGCGAGTCAAGGATGTGCGTCGGCTTGCTGGTTGCGTTGCCGCCATGAGCAGGTTCATTTCCAAGTCCGTCGAGTGCGCCCTTCCCTTTTTCAAGATTTTGAAAAAGGCGGGCCCGATGTAGTGGACGCCTGAAGCCGAAGCAGCATTGCAAGATTTGAAGAGGTACCTCTCCTCCGTGCCAATACTAGTTGCGCCTAGGCCACAGGAACCGTTGCTGCTATACCTGGCGGCAACGAACCAGGTGGTCAGCGCCGCACTAGTGGCGCAGAGAGAAATTGATGACGAGGTAATAGCAGCGACGGAGCCCGATGCCACTGATGCGGAGACGACACAGCCAGTTGGAGTGCCGCTGAAGAAGAAAATGATGCAGCATCCGGTCTACTTTGTTAGTTCCCTCCTGCAGGGGGCTAGATCAAGGTACTCCGCTGTGCAGAAACTGCTCTTCGGCCTTCTTATGGCCTCGAGGAAGCTGCGTCACTACTTCCAGGCGCACGAAATCACTGTCGTCACTCGCCTCCCTCTGCAATGAATATTGCACAATCCAGACGCAACGGGAAGGATCGTAGAGTGGGCACTGGAACTGTCCAGCTTTGGCCTCAAGTTTGAGAGTACCTCGATGATTCACAGCTGAGTCCTGGCGGAGTTCATTGCAGAATGGACCGCAACGCCTGACGAAGAAGCCCAAGAGACTGCTCTCCCCGGCAAGGAGGCAAGTTGCGACTGGATCATGTACTTTGAAGGAGCTTTCTCCTTACAGGGCGCTGGGGCTGGCGTACTGCTTGTCGCGCTGTAGCGACCCGACTCGGTAAGAGTCGAAGTCTCTGTGCTTACCGTGCTAGTCCCTGGATCGACTTGCTAGCACACACAGTACTCGATGAAATAACAGAAATAACACACATCTCTTTATTACATCGATAGTCCAGGAGCAATACATTTATTACCAAATAGGGCATAGAGCCAATAAACAAATACTGCGGAAGCAAAGTAGTAAATGAGTCCAACTCCACGAGCAAGGTTGAGTGTAGAACATCGACCTATCGCACCTTAATCCTCGTCGGATATATCTGCAATGTGATAAGTTGCAGCCATATAGGTCAGTACATTGAATGTACTGGCAAGTCACATCATAAGTGTAATGAACCTACTTGTACATGCAATTTGGCTGGTGGAAAGCTCTAAGTTTAATTTTTGCATAAAGCTAGTTTTTCCCTATTAGAAAATATGTTATTCTACTACTACACATTTGCATAGGATGAGTTGGCAAACCCAACTCCATCCGTTCCCAAGTTTCATTTAAAACCCAACTGTTTAATTAAATGTGAGGAGATCTCCCAGCATTTTCACTACTAGATGCTCAAGATGTCCGTAACCGGGGACACGGCTAATCGATTAGGTTGACACTCTGCAGAGGTTGCGCACTTCTCCCCACAAGACTCGACCACCTCCATGATCGGAAGATCAAGACATAGTCTTTCGAAAATGCTCCTCCTTAACCCACGGATAGGCCGGTACACCTACATCCTTCTACATCTGCTAGCCCATCCCGGAAGGGGTCACACTAACTACTCAACTAAGCCAGAGCCCATATTGGCTTGTGGCTGCACACGTAAGCTTCTAGACATGAGAATACGATTGATCTCTTTGAGCCTGAGCGGACGGTCCACTAGTGGTGCACCACCATGGATTTCCCATGCGTGCCCCACTGTACTTCGCCACCATTCCATCAAGTTTCCGCCCAGGTAGTTCATTAATTATCTTAGGTCCTACTTACTACATTGTTACTCATACTTTACAATGTTCACTCCCCAATCCACGTCTATTTAGCGAAGCAACATAATGTAAAACGATGGCGACAATGTCATATGGTTCAGACCTACCTCAATGAACTACTGGGTGAAAAGCATAGTCATGCGGCAACAATTCCTACCATGCAGTCCTACCGCAAAGAACTAAGTGCATAATAAAAACATAGGTAATGAAACATGATCAAGATGCAACTTGCCTTGGTACTGCTGGTTGAACTCTAAAGACTGAAAATATTCTGCTTCGCACTCCGGGCAATCTATCGCAAAGGAGATAAACAAACATAAACAAACATTCAAGAGAACCAAGAAGAACATGCAAAGCAAAAGTCTCGGAAAAACCAAATGAACAAACATCACACTTAACTAGCATGAAAAATATTCTAGATGCAAAACAACATAGGCCTATGGTTCAAAGAGTGATGTGAACTATAGTGCGTACTATGCATACTAGTAAAAATATTAATGGGCAGATTCTAGTGTGTGAAAAATTATTGTGACAAAGGTCCAGGTGATAGGGTTTGGCTACGGTGACAAAGTGCAAAAAGAATCAACTTAATCGGAGCTACGGTTTGGGAGATATGGCCATTTGAAGTTCGAATTCAAATCTTAATAAATTCAAATTTGAATCTGTCAAAAGTTTGCAAAAAGGATACCACTGGATAGAGCTAAACAATACGAAGAATTTTCCGCTGGTTTCATCGAGTTTGGATCTACGGTTAAAAAGTTGTGGCTACGCGAAGTTTAGGGACTAATCTGCTAATTACAGGGACTAAACAGAGAAGAAAACTATCGCAAACAAGTCCCTGGCCACGTGGTGGCCCGTGGCTGGCCGAGCAGCGTCCGCTGCGGAGGCTATACGGCGAACGGCCGCTAAATAGGAAAAACAGTGGCGGCGGCTAACTAAAGAAAAAACCGACGCTCGGTTTAAATAAAACCGGCCGGTCTAAGGGAACCGCGGTTAACCGTGTACCTCTTCGCAAAATAAAAAAAAACCGAACCTAATCTAATCTGGACCGTTGGGGTCCGATCTAACGGGCGAGGATGGGGCGGCGGCTTACAGTGGGCTGGAGGTGGTGGCCGGCGACGACGAAGACGGCGGCGCGGCGTCGGTGGTGGAGGGGACGGCGGCTACGGTGGTCCTCGGCGTCGGGGAATAAGACGGGGAGGTGCGGCGCGTCGAGGGCGTTGCGAAGGTGGTGGCGGCGTGCGTCGGCGACGTCCGGACGGGGCGGGGCGAGGACGGCGGGGCTCGGAGCTCCGGCGAGATGCGAACGGCGACGACGAGCGGTAGGGGCGGCGTGGGAAGGTGCGGGTCGGCGAGGATGGAAGAGGGGTCTTGGCCTTTATATAGGCGAGGGGAGGGCGTCGGGGAGCAGCGGGATAAGCTCTATCCCGAGAGCTTCGGCCGGCGGGTTCGGGAGTGCGTGCGCGTGCTCATCCTGCGGGAGAAGCGGGAGGTTGGGGAAGATGAGGTGGAGCGGGGCCCACCAGTCAGTGGCGGCGGCGGTAGCGAGCGAGGGCGGGCGCGGGCGTTCGACCGGGCGGAAGGCGTCGGGCGCTGGGGCTGGCCTTGGGCCGAATGGCCAGGCCAGGCGCGCGCGTCCCTGGGCCGAACTGGTTTCGGTCCAGGCGGGTGAGTGCGTGCGTGTTTTTTTAAACAGAACACTAAAGTGGTCATAATTAATTCAAAAGAATTAATAAAAACACCACAATAATTTATAAAATAACTATGCAATAAATAGAGCCTAGTGAACATTAACTTAAGCACAGAACATTTTGAAAATATTTTCCTAATGCAATTAATGCACTTTTTGCAGATAAAATAAATACCAAATAAACTCCGAAACTTCAAATAATATTCAAAATAAAATTTCCCA
The DNA here is from genome assembly GCF_018294505.1 of Triticum aestivum. Lineage (NCBI taxonomy): Eukaryota > Viridiplantae > Streptophyta > Magnoliopsida > Poales > Poaceae > Triticum > Triticum aestivum. The sequence continues at coordinate 785,001,399 of NC_057797.1, forward strand.
CTCTTTTATATTTTGAGGAAGTCATCTTATCCCCTCTCATTTGTTTTTCTCGAGTGGAAAATATTATTTGAATATTTTTTTTTAAAACTCCAAAAATGCAAAGAAATATGATATGCATTGAATGATTCTATTAACACCCGAATTTAATAAAAATTGGGATGTTACAAACCTACCCCCCTTAAGATGAATCTCGCCCTCGAGATTCGGGTTGGCCAGCAAAAAGGTGTGGATGGTCCTGCCTGAGATCTTCTTCTCTTTCCCAGGTAGCTTCCTCCTCGGTGTGGTGACTCCACTGAACTTTGCAGAACCTGATGATCTTGGTTCGAGTGATCCTCTCTGCAGTCTCAAGAATCTTAATAGGCTTCTCCTCATAAGTCAGATCGCTCTCTAACTAAATTGCCTTGAGTGGCACTGTATCTCTCAAAGGAATATCCGCCATCTCTGCATGACACTTCTTCAGCTGGGAAACATGGAACACATCATGAACTCCTGTCAAAGCCTCTGGTAATTCCAACTGGTATGCAACCTCTCCTCTGCGTTCCAGAACTCTGTATGGTCCCACAAATCGTGGTGCTAACTTTCCTTTGACTCCAAATCTCTTAATACCTCGAAGTGGAGACACTCGAAGATATGCTCTATCTCCCACTTCATAGATCACTTCCTTGCGTTTAGCATCAGCATAACTTTTCTGCCTTGACTGGGCTATCTTAAGTCTGTCACGAATCAACTTGACCTTCTCCTCTGAATCCCTGATCAAATCAGGTCCAAATAATTTGCGATCTCCAACTCCATTCCACATCAAAGGTGTCCTGCATTTCCTGCCATACAATGCCTCGAAAGGGGCCATCTGCAAACTGGCTTGGTAGCTGTTGTTGTACGAGAACTCTGCGTAGGGTAAGTTATCATCCCAACTAGACCCATAGTCTAGCGCACAAGCTCTCAGCATGTCCTCCAGAATCTGATTGACTCTCTCTGTCTGCCCATCAGTCTGTGGATGGAAGGCTGTACTAAACTCTAGCCTGGTACCCAAAATTTCATGCAACTGATTCCAAAACTTTGAGGTAAACTGTGTTCCTCTATCTGATACGATGCTCCTCGGAACTCCATGCAGACATACAATCCTGGTCATATATATCTTTGCCAGCTTAGCACTTGTATAGGTGGTCTTCACTGGAATGAAGTGAGCAACCTTGGTCAAACGATCCACTATCACCCAAATGGAATCTTAACCTGAACGGGTCCTGGGTAACCCTGTGATAAAGTCCATACCAAGTTTATCCCATTTCCAATCAGGTATTGGCAACGGCTGAAGTAAACCTGCTGGTTTCTGATGCTCTGCCTTTACTCTCTGACATACATCACATATTGCCACATACTCGGCAATCTCTCTCTTCATACCGGCCCACCAAAAACTTTCCTTCAAGTCCAAATACATCTTGGTGTTGCCTGGGTGTATCGAATATGGTGAGTCATGAGCCTCCTGAAGAATCAACTTCCTGATCTCTGGATCATTGGGTACACAAATCCGTTGCTCAAACCATATGGTTCCATTTTCATCCTCACGGAATCCTTTTGCTTTCCCTTTTCTCATCATTTCCTTTATCTCAGCAATACCTTGGTCCAACTTCTGGGCTTCTCTGATTCTTCCCAACAAGGTGGACTGTACCTCGAGTGCGGCAACATAACCTCTTGGAACTATTTCTAACTGAAGGTCTCTAAGCTCATCACATAACTCCTGAGGTAAATCTCCTGCTGTAAGGGTGTTAACGTAACTCTTACGGCTCAAAGCATCCGCCACAACATTGGCTTTTCCTGGATGATAATGCAGACTCATGTCATAATCCTTTATAAGTTCCAACCATCTCCTTTGCCTGAGATTCAACTCCTTCTGCATGAAAATGTACTTCAAACTCTTGTGATCCGTGTAAACATCACAACGATTCCCAATAAGATAGTGTCTCCATGTCTTGAGTGCATGCACAACGGCTGCTAACTCCAAGTCATGCGTGGCATAGTTCAACTCATGAGGTCGAAGCTGTCGTGAAGCATAAGCTACAACTTTTCCCTCCTGCATAAGAACACCTCCAAGTCCCTGACGTGAAGCATCACAATACACCTGAAAGTCCTTGTGTATGTCAGGTAGGATTAGCACTGGGGCTGTAACCAAACGCTTCTTCAACTCTTGAAAGCTGGCTTCACACTCTTCAGTCCAAATGAACTTGGTGTCCTTCTTCAACAACGTTGTCATGGGCTTTGCAATCTTAGAGAAATTTTTAATAAATCTCCGGTAATATCCTGCAAGTCCAAGGAAACTGCGAATCTCGCCAACTGTGGTGGGTGCATTCCATTCTGTGACTGACTCTACCTTGGTAGGGTCCACTGCAATCCCTTCACCTGACACAACATGTCCAAGGAATCCGACTTCCTTGAGCCAAAACTCACACTTGCTGAACTTGGCATAAAGTTGATGTTCTCTGAGCTTCTCCAGAACCAAGCGCAGATGTTCAGCGTGTTCCTCCTCATTTTTGGAGAAAACCAATATGTCATCAATGAATACCACAACGAACTTATCCAAGAACTCCATGAACACCTTGTTCATCATGCTCATAAAATAGGCAGGGGCATTAGTCAAACCAAAGGACATGACTGTATACTCATAAAGCCCATACCTTGTGGTAAAAGCTATCTTGGGTATATCCTTCTCACGGATCTTCAATTGGTGATAACCCGATCGAAGATCGATCTTGGAGAAAACACTAGCTCCTTCTAGCTGGTCAAACAAGTCATTGATCATCGGTAGGGGATACTTGTTCTTGATGGTCACCTCGTTCAAAGAGCGGTAATCCACACACATCCTCAAGGTTCCATCCTTCTTCTCTACTAAGAGTACTGGGGCTCCCCAAGGTGATGAACTCGGGCGAATATACCCTTTCTCTAGCAACTCCTTAATCTGTTTCTTGACTTCCTCCAAATCATTAGCGGGCATCCGATACGGCCTCTTGGAGATAGGTCCTGTACCTGGCAGCAACTCAATCAAAAACTCAATCTCCCGATCTGGCGGCATACCTGGTAACTCCTCCGGAAATACATCGGGATAATCCTTCACCACTGGTACTTCTTCCTGGACAACTCCCGTAAGAGAGTTCACCTGAGTCCTCTTAGGCTTAAGCCTGGATACATACTTGATCCTCTTCTTCTCTGGGGTGGTGAGAAAAAACGATCTACTAGCACAATCGATGGTCCCCTCATACTTGGACATCCAATCCATCCCTAGGATTACATCCAACCCTTGTGACTCTAGTATGATCATATCCATAGGGAAAACATGTCCCCCTATGTTCAAAGGCAACTGGAAACATCCCTGACTAGCCATAGACTCGGCTCCTGGGGAACTCACTAGAATGGGTGCCTTAAGAGCTACGGTAGGCAACTTATGTCTATCCACAAATCCCCTTGATATGAAGGAATGCGATGCACCAGTGTCAAAAAGAATGAGTGCTGGAAATAAATTAACCAAGAACTTACCAATCACTGCGTCAGGCTGTTCATAGACCTCTTCCACATTGACATGATTCACATGCCCCTTAGTGAAAGGATTAGGCTTCTTGCCTCCAGAATTCCCATTGCCATTTCCATTTCCATTCTGCGCCTCAGGACACTCATTGGAGTAGTGCCCTGTCTTCTTGCATTTGAAGCAAGTGATGTGACTCAGATCTTTCTTCATTGGTGTAGAAGAGTTGAGATGCTGCTGGTTGCCATTCCCTCCATTGCCATTTCCATGCTTGTAACCATGGTGGTTGTGTCCATTTCCTCCATGCTGAATGTGGCCTCCATGGTTATGATGATTCCCTCCAAACTTGCTAGTTCCTGATCCAGAACTTCCTGAGTACGGGCTATAGCGGGGTTTTTGTTGAACTCCAGAGTTATACTTCCCATGACCGTACTTTCTCTTACGATTCTCCATCTGCTGGTGCTTGCCCTCGAGAATGGTAGCCTTATCAACCAACTCCTGATAGTTCGCAAAGGTCACCACAGTCAACTAAACTCCCAACTCATCGTTCAGTCCCTCCAGAAACTTCTCCTGCTTGGCTGCATCAGTGGCCACGTCCCCTGGTGCATAACGGGCCAGCTTACTGAACTCATCAGCATACTGGGATACCGTGCGTCCTCCCTGGCGCAAGCTGCGGAACTCCTTCTTCTTCAGACTCATGGCTCCAGCTGAGACATGAGCAGTGCGGAATGCCTGCTGGAACTGAGTCCAAGTCACATTCTCCAAGGGGTATGTGGTGGTGTAGTTCTCCCACCAAGCAGCGGCCGGGCCATCCAGCTGATGGGCGGCAAACTTCACCTTCTCAGCATCATTGCATCCTGCCGTGGCTAGCTCCCTTCCTATCTTGCGGAGCCAGTCATCTGCGACGATTGGCTCCGTGCTGCTGGAGAACACGGGTGGTTTCAGCCTCAGAAAACGGGTAAGACTGTCAACTGGGGGTGGCGGCGGTGGGTTGTTGTTGTTCTGGTTCTGGTTCTGAATGAGCATCTGCATAAGAGCATTCTGCTGCTGGATCAATTGCATGAGCCCCGGCGGAAAGTTGAATTCGGGGTCACGTCTTGAAGGCATCTGATGGGTTTAGAGTGGATGAGAAGTCAGAAGAGAATAAGGCCTAGGGAGTAAAATCATACTACCCATATGCACATGATAGCAATAAAACTTCAAATCACTCCAATTCAATTTCACTCAAAGGGGTTCACATGAACAATCAAACCTAAGGTAAGCCATGTCACAAGATTTGACGAGGTCTCACAAATGAAATAAAACTAATCGGATAACGAAATCAAATTTCTAACTCTCATGGTGGTATAAAATCTAACTCTCGTCGGATGAAGACCAGTCAACCATGTTGACATCAGGTGTCCTTGCATCACTGTCGGTGTCATCATCTCTAAGCTCATCACCCTGGTCCTTGTCCTGGCTGACATAGGCACCATACGAGTGATCCTCCTGAATGTTTTCTCCCTCATCCAGCTTCTCCTCGGCCTCCTCAAGCTCAAGCTTCAGATCGTCGATCTTCTCCTGTAGTGCGTCCAGCTCTCCCTCATGCTCGATGCGAGCGTCTTGGAGTTCCTCCTCGAGATCGGCCTTGCGAGTCATGAGGTTCTTGATGACGATCATGTTGTCAGACAGCTCCAGCTCCATCATACGAATGTGATCCTCCATGTCCTGGATATGGGATGCTATCGTCTCGTCCTCCAGGGTACGCACCACATCTCCTTTTGCGTCACGGCGTCCGTACATCACGAAGGAGGTCCTCTTGAGGTCTTCGTCATACTCCTCCCGAATGCGTCCGAGAGCAATGTGAGCAGCGATGCCCCTGCCCAAGCCCCATGTTGCAGTATCCACATGGAAATCAATGGGCTTGGTGCGGTTTCCGAGGATGCGTCCAGGGATATGGGCATCGATCCTCCAACATGTCTCCTCGGGCAGGGTGGCGGTGAAGGTTCCAGTGAATGTGGGAAGCCCAATCTTCAGGTGCTTCACGATCTTCACCAGCTGCCGTCCAAAAGGCATGGTCTCATCGGGCTGCTCAAACTCGACAATGGCGGACGACATCTAAATTTTGAAAGAGGGAAGAAATTAGTACAGAAGTAAAGAAGGTACGAGACCAAAGGATATATAGGGAAAGTGAAAAATAAAGTTTTATCCTATGGCTTTTCCATTTTCTAGGGGTCGCGTCCTACAGTCAACGTGTGCTCTGATACCATCTTGTAGCGACCCGACTCGGTAAGAGTCGAAGTCTCTGTGCTTACCGTGCTAGTCCCTGGATCGACTTGCTAGCACACACAGTACTCGATGAAATAACAGAAATAACACACATCTCTTTATTACATCGATAGTCCAGGAGCAATACATTTATTACCAAATAGGGCATAGAGCCAATAAACAAATACTGCGGAAGCAAAGTAGTAAATGAGTCCAACTCCACGAGCAAGGTTGAGTGTAGAACATCGACCTATCGCACCTTAATCCTCGTCGGATATATCTGCAACGTGATAAGTTGCAGCCATATAGGTCAGTACATTGAATGTACTGGCAAGTCACATCATAAGTGTAATGAACCTACTTGTACATGCAATTTGGCTGGTGGAAAGCTCTAAGTTTAATTTTTGCATAAAGCTAGTTTTTCCCTATTAGAAAAGATGTTATTCTACTACTACACATTTGCATAGGATGAGTTGGCAAACCCAACTCCATCCGTTCCCAAGTTTCATTTAAATCCCAACTGTTTAATTAAAGGTGAGGAGATCTCCCAGCATTTTCACTACTAGATGCTCAAGATGTCCGTAACCGGGGACACGGCTAATCGATTAGGTTGACACTCTGCAGAGGTTGCGCACTTTTCCCCACAAGACTCGACCACCTCCATGATCGGAAGATCGAGACATAGTCTTTCGAAAATGCTCCCCCTTAACCCACGGATAGGCCGGTACACCTACATCCTTCTACATCTGCTAGCCCATCCCGGAAGGGGTCACACTAACTACTCAACTAAGCCAGAGCCCATATTGGCTTGTGGCTGCACACGTAAGCTTCTAGACATGAGAATACGATTGATCTCTTTGAGCCTGAGCGGACGGTCCACTAGTGGTGCACCACCATGGATTTCCCATGCGTGCCCCACTGTACTTCGCCACCATTCCATCAAGTTTCCGCCCAGGTAGTTCATTAATTATCTTAGGTCCTACTTACTACATTGTTACTCATACTTTACAATGTTCACTCCCCAATCCACGTCTACTTAGCGAAGCAACATAATGTAAAACGATGGCGACAATGTCATATGGTTCAGACCTACCTCAATGAACTACTGGGTGAAAAGCATAGTCATGCGGCATCAATTCCTACCATGCAGTCCTACCGCAAAGAACTAAGTGCATAATAAAAACATAGGTAATGAAACATGATCAAGATGCAACTTGCCTTGGTACTGCTGGTTGAACTCTAAAGACTGAAAATATTCTGCTTCGCACTCCGGGCAATCTATCGCAAAGGAGATAAACAAACATAAACAAACATTCAAGAGAACCAAGAAGAACATGCAAAGCAAAAGTCTCGGAAAAACCAAATGAACAAACATCACACTTAACTAGCATGAAAAATATTCTAGATGCAAAACAACATAGGCCTATGGTTCAAAGAGTGATGTGAACTATAGTGCGTACTATGCATACTAGTAAAAATATTAATGGGCAGATTCTAGTGTGTGAAAAATTATTGTGACAAAGGTCCAGGTGATAGGGTTTGGCTACGGTGACAAAGTGCAAAAAGAATCAACTTAATCGGAGCTACGGTTTGGGAGATATGGCCATTTGAAGTTCGAATTCAAATCTGAATAAATTCAAATTTGAATCTGTCAAAAGTTTGCAAAAAGTATACCACTGGATAGAGCTAAACAATACGAAGAATTTGCCGCTGGTTTCATCGAGTTTGGATCTACGGTTAAAAAGTTGTGGCTACGCGAAGTTTAGGGACTAATCTGCTAATTACAGGAACTAAACAGAGAAGAAAACTATCGCAAACAAGTCCCTGGCCACGTAGTGGCCCGTGGCTGGCCGAGCAGCGTCCGCTGCGGAGGCTGTACGGCGAACGGCCGCTAAATAGGAAAAACAGTGGCGGCGGCTAACTAAAGAAAAAACCGACGCTCGGTTTAAATAAAACCGGCCGGTCTAAGGGAACCGCGGTTAACCGTGTACCTCTTTGCAAAATAAAAAAAAAACCGAACCTAATCTAATCTGGACCGTTGGGGTCCGATCTAACGGGCGAGGATGGGGCGGCGGCTTACAGTGGGCTGGAGGTGGTGGCCAGCGACGACGAAGACGGCGGCGCGGCGTCGGTGGCGGAGGGGACGGCGGCTACGGCGGTCCTCGGCGTCGGGGAATAAGACGGGGAGGTGCGGCGCGTCGAGGGCGTCGCGAAGGTGGTGGCGGCGTGCGTCGGCGACGTCCGGACGGGGCGGGGCGAGGACGGCAGGGCTCGGAGCTCCGGCGAGATGCGAACGGCGATGACGAGCGGTAGGGGCGGCGTGGGAAGGTGCGGGTCGGCGAGGATGGAAGAGGGGTCTTGGCCTTTATATAGGCGAGGGGAGGGCGTCGGGGAGCAGCGGGATAAGCTCTATCCCGAGAGCTTCGGCCGGCGGGTTCGGGAGTGCGTGCGCGTGCTCATCCTGCGGGAGAAGCGGGAGGTTGGGGAAGATGAGGTGGAGCGGGGCCCACCAGTCAGTGGCGGCGGCGGTAGCGAGCGAGGGCGGGCGCGGGCGGTCGACCGGGCGGAAGGCGTCGGGCGTTGGGGCTGGCCTTGGGCCGAATGGCCAGTGGGCTGGCTGGCCTGGCCTGGCTAGGCGCGCGCGTCCCTGGGCCGAACTGGTTTCGGTCCAGGCGGGTGAGTGCGTGCGTGTGTTTTTTTTAAACAGAACACTAAAGTGGTCATAATTAATTCAAAAGAATTAATAAAAACACCACAATAATTTATAAAATAACTATGCAATAAATAGAGCCTAGTGAACATTAACTTAAGCACAGAACATTTTGAAAATATTTTCCTAATGCAATTAATGCACTTTTTGCAGATAAAATAAATACCAAATAAACTCCGAAACTTCAAATAATATTCAAAATAAAATTTCCCACTCTTTTATATTTTGAGGAAGTCATCTTATCCCCTCTCATTTGTTTTTCTCGAGTGGAAAATATTATTTGAATATTTTTTTTAAAACTCCAAAAATGCAAAGAAATATGATATGCATTGAATGATTCTATTAACACCCGAATTTAATAAAAATTGGGATGTTACACGCGCCCACCGGAGAGCACCTCAAGTACGTGATCCAGATGCACTTCCCCAGGGAGGTGTCAACAAACAATACGGCTGAGTACGAAGGACTGCTTGCCGGTCTTAGGATCGCGGCAGACCTCGGAATCAAGAAACTCGTCGTCAGAGGCGACTCGCAACTTGTCGTCAAGCAAGTCAACAAGGATTACCAGAGCTCGTTGATGAAGGCCTACGTCGATGAAGTGAGAAAGCTGGAAGAGCGTTTTGATGGTATACAGGCGGAGCATGTTCCCCAAGCAGAGAACGACATCGCCGATTACCTGTCAAAGCGCGCTGCCCTCAAGCTACCTATGGAACCAAGTACCTTTGTGCTTCAGCTAACTCAGCCATCCGTTGATCCATCAACAGAGCAAAACAAGAGGAGGAAATCAGGGCCCGGCAAGTACTTTACCGCCGAGCTCCCCGGAGCCGCCGGCAAGGATGTTGCCGGGAACACTGAGCCCGCAATGGAACGGCTAGCTCCGGCGGAGCTCAAGCTCTTGCCATCGAGACAGCCGCTCCTATAGCGGAGGAAATGCCTTTAGTCCTCGCCGTCGAGCCCCAGGCTCCAGCGTGGGCATAGCATGTCCGATTCCTTCAAACTGGGGAACTTCCTGAGGAGCAGGAAGAAGCGGAAAAAGTAGCCCATCGCTCTACTATGTACCAGTTTGTCGATGACGTCCTGTACAGGAAGAGGCCGAACGGCGTCAAATTGAAGTGTATCCCTCAAGAGGAAGGACTGGGGCTATTGGCGGAGATACATGGAGGCATATGTGGATCCCACATCGGGTCAAGGGCCCTTGCCGGCAAAGCGTTTCGGCAAGGCTTCTTCTGGCCCACCGCCCTCCAGGATGCGACGACACTAATCACCAGGTGTGAAGCGTGTCAGTTCCATTCAAAGAAGCTTCATCAGCCAGCTCAAGCCCTTCAAACCATTCCTCTCTCCTGGCCTTTCTCGGTCTGGGGGCTCGACATATTGGGCCCTTTCCCCCGCGCTGTCGGGGGCTTTGAGTACTTGTACGTTGCAATCGACAAGTTCACAAAGTGACCAGAAGTGGAAGCAGTGAGGAAGGTCACAACACAGTCATCCGTCAAGTTCTTCAAAGGACTGGTGTGCCATTTCGGTGTTCCCAACAGGGTCATCACCGACAACGGCACGCAGTTCACAAGCCGCCCCTTCATGCAATATACCCAAGACCTCGGCAGCAAAGTCTGTTTCGCTTCCGTTGCTCACCCACGAAGCAATGGTCAAGCTGAAAGAGCAAATGCCAAAGTACTACGAGGCTTAAGGACAAAGACCTTTGACAGGCTGCACAAGAGTGGAAGGCGCTGGATTGATGAGTTGCCGACAGCTCTTTGGTCGATCAGAACGACGCCAAATCGAGCCACCGGCCAGACACCCTTTGCCCTAGTATACGGGGCAGAAGCAGTTCTCCCCACTGAACTCATATACGGGTCATCTTGAGTGCTCGCTTATGATGAGCTTGAGCAAGAGCAACTGCGGCAAGATGACGCAATGCTCCTTGAGGAAGATCGTCTTCGGGCGGCTGTGAGAGCAGCGCGCTACCAGCAAGCCTTGCGCCACTACCATAGCCGCAAGGTTCATGCCCGAAGCTTTGAGGAGGGCGACCTTGTTCTTCGGCGCGTTCAATCGGCCAAGAATTCCAACAAGTTGACGCCAAAGTGGGAAGGCCCTTATCGGGTAATACGAGTCACCAGGCCCGGCGCAGTCCGCCTGGAGACCGAAGATGCCGTTCCAGTGAGTAACTCCTGGAACATTGAGCATCTTCGCAAGTTTTACCCGTGAGGTGCGGCTTGCCGGGCCTCCCGGCAAGCCACCTTTTGTACGAGCCTTGCCGATGATGCATGTAACCCTCTGTACAAAGCCAGTCGCAGACCCTGAGCATAAATAAATGAAGTGCTGGCGCCCTAAGTTATAGCATGCATGCAAGGTCGAGTCTCGTCCTTGGTTAGGGTTGATAGTGCTTAGCAGCGACTAACCCCTAGCTTAGAGGTCGAGTGTGCATCTCTTTGTCTTTCTTTTGTCTTCTTTGGTTCACAGGACACACAGATATCCGTGCCGAACCATTTGGGAAGAAAAAGAGAGGAAGAACAGACCAGCATCTAAGCCCCGGCAAGCCAGTATTGCCGGGGGCTGCAAGAGCAAAGATTCACCCACGGCAAACCAGGGTTGCCGGGGACTGCAGCTTCAGATAAGTTCTTCATCCCTTATCATGCATTCCATTATGGACTGAGGTATGTGAAACCTCGTTTTTCCCTAAGCTACCGTGCTCCCTAACTCTAGGACCTAGGGCTCATTTATGGGGCCAAGTTTGGTCGTAGTCGCGGCAGCGAAAGGATGAAACAAGGAGCCAGAACCCGCCTCATCCCTGCCTCCGCCAAAAGCGTGGGAAAGGTCGAGCGAAGTGGGGAGACGGCAAGGCCTGTTGCCGGGCAAGAGAATGTTTATCTTAGAGATATCAAGGTTTTACTCCTTGTCGTGGGTTCCACCCGCAAACAAACAACCCGGCAAGCATCCCTTTTTCATTAAAAACATTCCACTCAGGTACAGTCCATAGGGAATGAAAAACATGAATGATGGGATTACAAGTTTTAAATTCAACAAAGGCACGAAGGCTTACAAACTAAAAAGAGATAAGGTGCCCGTAATCCCTTTCTTGTCCCTTTCCTCAGGAGGCAGGTCAAGGAGGCGAGAAAGGCAAAAGGAGCGCCTAGGCAAGCTACGGGTGGCAGAAGACACCAAGAGAACATCTCGGTGGTCGTCCGAAGGCTGGATGGTGATGGCGACGCCGGAAGCAGAGCTCGAAGACGAGGCGGCAGGACGTCAGCATGCGTCGAAGGCGTCGGTGCCCGCGTACTCCGACTTGACGGCCTTGCCGCCCGCCCTCTTCCTTTTCCGCAGCCTCCCAACGCCAGCCGCCCAAGGAGACGACCCTGAGAAGTTCAAGGAGCCGGCGACACGGATGATGGGGTCTCCGGTGCCGCACGGAGCGGCGCCCGACACCTAGTCAGACCCGTCATCCTGCCGCCTACCGCCCTCGTCGTCGTTGCCGCTGTCCTCCTCGTCACTCCCACCCGAGGAAGAGTCTTCACTATCAGAAGAGCTCTCCACGCAGCACCTTGCACGGGTCCCAAAGAGCCCAAAGACCTTGACGGAGAGAAGGCCACCCTCCATCAGCTTAAAATGGAGAGTGAGCCCCTCTGTCAAGCGGTGGATGTGAGCAAACGTCTTCCATCCCCGACGAAGATACATCACGTGAGGAGCGGGGAAGTCGACGCGGACCCGCGTGCCACTGATCCCACAGCCCCTCATGTGCAGCCGCAATGACTCCAGCGGATCCAGCTCCATCTCCCGCGCAAATGTAGTCGGGAGACGAAGGCGACGGCGCGGCGGCCGGCGCAGCCTGACGAAGAACTCACAAGGGTCATCCCCAACATGGCCCTCCATTGGAGGAGGAGCTGCTGGCGGAGGCGAGGCCGGCGCGCCACCCCGTCCTCCTCTTCCCCGAGCGCCCGGCCTCGCCCACGGCCTCGCCCCCTCCCCCTTCCCCTCGCGGCTGGCTCTGCCACCGCAGGCGCAGGAGAAGGAGGGACGCGTTGTCGAGCGGTGACCGTCGCCACCACCGTTGAAGGACCAGGATTCCCTCTCTCCATGACGAATGGAACGGAGGAGCAGAAGCTGAAGGAAGAAGAAGATGAGAGAATGTGGGACACCATCCCCCTCCCGCTCTTTATAAAGGAACGGGGTTGGGGCTCGGCCGCCCCGCTCGACCAATCAAGACGCAGAAGGCGCAGGGAACCAGGACCGACCCGCTGCCCTAGCCCGCGGCGGCCCGGTTTCCCGCCTCCACCGTTCGCCACCCCAAGCGCATGGGAGACACGTGGCGGACGTGCAAAACCGAGGGGACGGGTGAAGCGACCTCTCCCCACCCCATGATCATGGGGAGTGGACGCCTTGAGGACCGCGCCTCGGCCCCATTCAGTAAATGGGCCGCGCCTCCACGCCTCCCTCTGTTTATGGGGAAGGCGCGAACTGTCCCTTTACTACGACGTGACGCATGCGTGCACATCTCAACCCCACGCATGCTGCCCACGTCACGCCCACCTCCCCATGCCGCGCCACGCGCGGGAGTCGTGGGGAGCGCAGTGCGCGAAGAAAACTTACCGCGGTAAAAACCGCCCCGCCTGCTCGCGCACCGTTTTTGGGCCTAGCCCAACAACGTGTTGCGCTTATGTGTGGCTCAGGCCCGGGGGCTCCTGTCGGTGTACAAAAAGAGGGGTACACTTTTTGTACCCCTATAACTGTGCACGGGCAGTCTGAGCCACGGGCACCACCACACCAAGGACGGCAAGGGAGGTGAGCCAGGGTAAGACCGAAGCTCAAGAGAATTGGAACGACGCCAAGGCCAAGACCACGAAGAGCAAAGGGAACGAAGCGGACTCCCCTGGCAAGATCCTTGCCGGGGGACAGTTCTAGCAACCCCGGCAAGACCCTTTCCGCGGCAACTCGCCCCACGCCTACGAAGGAAATCACCCTTGAGTCCACTGCCCCCATGGGGCAAGGATTCGGGAGACATCCCCGTGGTGGCATGCAGATCTTTGTGAAGACATTCGAGATCAGATACGCACTATAGAAGATGACGACCCTTGGCGGGATCCCAGCCGAGGAAGACCACAAGGCCCCCGGCAAGCGCCTTGCCGGGGATGACAGCAGGCGCCTCGGCAAGACCCTTGCCGGGGCCTTGGCAAGGCCCTCGCCGAGGACGCCCACAGGGCCACCAACAGGCACACGCCGACTAAACCTCCACCGTCGTATGCATGCAGCTGCCGACCCAACCAGCTGGGCAGGCACCTGCGTGGCGGCATGCAAATCTTCGTGAAAGACCCACTACTGCGCCACCTCAGCTGCCTGCCTACCTACATGGCATCTCAGGCATCGCTGGCTAGGGCGCGTGTCGACACAAAAAGGAGCGGCGACGGACAAGATAGATCTCTCCCCCGTCCCCGATAAAGCAAGGACACCTAAGCAAGGCGCATTAAATGCACCTTGTCATGTAATGCGAGGGATAACCTCGCATCACTGTACCCTTTCCACCTCCTGTGTGCCACTGTGGCAACCCCTTTTTCTATAAAAGGAGGCCCGAGGCGACCAGGAGGAGGATTCAGCTTTTTGGAGCTCTTCACGCCCCATAGCTAGCTCAAGAACACAGATATACAATCCACCAAAGCAGGAGTAGGGTTTTACGCATCCTCGTGGCCCGAACCTGGATAAACGAACCGTGTGCTATCTGTTTGATCCGCTCTTCTCACGACCCCGTGCCCTGCAACCATAGTAGGGATTCTTGTCATCCCATAGGTGTCGTTCCCACCGATAGTTTTTCAAAGAAGGACCTCGGTGAAGCTGCTTACATATTGAGCATCAAGATCTATAGAGATAGATCAAGACGCTTGATAAGTTTTTTCAATAAGTACATACCTTGACAAGATTTTGAAGTAGTTCAAAATGGAATAGTCAAAGAAAGAGTTTCTTGCCTGTGTTACAAGGTGTGAAATTGAGTAAGACTCAAGGCCCGACCACGACAGAAGATAGAAAGAGAATGAAAGTCATTCCCTATGCCTCAGCCATAGGTTCTATAAAGTATGCCATGCTGTGTACCAGATCTATTGCATACCCTACCACTGAGTTTGGCAAGGGAGTACAATAGTGATCTAGGAGTAGATCACTACACAATGGTCAAAATTATCCTTAGTGGAATAAGGATATGTTTCTCGATTATGGAAGTGACAAAAGGTTCATCGTAAAGGGTTACGTCGATGCAAGTTTTGACACTAATCTGGATGACTCTAAGTCTCGGTGTAGATACATATTGAAAGTGGGAGCAATTAGCTAGAATAGCTCCGTGTAGAGCATTGTAGACATAGAAATTTGCAAAATACTTACGGATCTGAATGTGACAGACCCGTTGACTAAAATTATCTCACAATCACACCTTAGTACTCTTTGGGTGTTAATCACATAGCTATGTGAACTAGATTATTGACTCTAGTAAACCCTTTGGGTGTTGGTCACATGTCGATGTGAACTATGGGTGGTAACCACATAAAGATGTGAACTATTGATGTTAAATCACATGGCGATGTGAACTAGATTATTGACTCTAGTGCAAGTGGGAGACTGAAGGAAATATGCCCTAGAGGCAATAATAAAGTTATTATTAATTTCCTTATATCATGATAAATGTTTATTATTCATGCTAGAATTGTATTAATCGAAAACATAATACATGTGTGAATAGATAGACAAACAGAGTGTCACTAGTATGCCTCTACTTGACTAGCTCGTTAATCGAAGATGGTTATGTTTCCTAGCCATAGACATGAGTTGTCATTTGATTCACGGGATCACATCATTAGGAGAATGATGTGATTGACTTGACCCATTCCATTAGCTTAGCACTCGATCGTTTAATATGTTGCTATTGCTTTCTTCATGACTTATATATGTTCTCATGACTATGAGATTATGTAACTCCCGTTTACCGGAGGAACACTTTGTGTGCTACCAAACGTCGCAACGTAACTGGGTGATTATAAAGATGCTCTACAGGTGTATCCAAAGGTACTTGTTGGGTTGGCATATTTCGAGATTATGATTTGTCACTCCGATTGTCGGAGAGGTATCTCTGGGCCCTCTCAGTAATGCACATCGCTTAAGCCTTGCAAGCATTGCAACTAATGAGTTAGTTGCGGGATGATGTATTACGGAATGAGTAAAGAGACTTGCCGGTAACGAGATTGAACTAGGTATTGAGATACCGACGATCGAATCTCGGCCAAGTAACATACCGATGACAAAGGGAACAACATATGTTGTTATGCGGTTTGACCGATAAAGATCTTTGTAGAATATGTGGGAGCCAATATGAGCATCCAGGTTCCGCTATTGTTTATTGACCGGAGACGTGTCTCGGTCATGTCTACATAGTTCTCGGACCCGTAGGGTCCACACGTTTAAAGTTTCGATGACGGTTATATTATGAGTTTATGAGTTTTGATGTACTGAAGGTAGTTCGGAGTACGGGATGAGAACGGGGACATGACGAGGAGTCTCGAAATGGTCGAGGCGTAAAGATCGATATATAGGACGACTATATTCGGACATCGGAAAGGTTCCGAGTGATTCGGTTATTTTTCGGAGTACCGGGGAGTTACGGGAATACGGGAAAGAAGTATTGGACCTTAATGGGCCTTAGTGGGAAGGAGAGGCAGCAGCCAGGAGGTGGCGTGCGCCCCTCCCAAGAACAGTCCGAATTGGACAAAGGGTTTGGGGCGCGGCCCCCCTCTCCCTTCCTGCTCCTCTTCCCCCCTTTCCCCCCTTCTCCTAGTTGGACTAGGAAAGGAGGAAACCTACTCCAACTAGGAGTAGGAATCCTACTCCCTTGGCGCGCCCGTCCTAGGGCCGGCCTCCTCCTCCCTTGCTCCTTTATATACGGGGGAAGGGGGCACCCTTGGAGACACAACAATTGATCATTGATCTCTTAGCCGTGTGCGGTGCCCCCCTCCACCACAATCCACCTCGATAATATCGTAGCGGTGCTTAGGCGAAGCCCTGCGTCGGTAGAACATCATCATCGTCACCATGCCGTCGTGCTGACGAAACTCTCCCTCAACACTCGGCTGGATCGGAGTTCGAGGGACGTCATCGAGCTGAACGTGTGCTGAACTCGGAGGTGCCGTGCGTTCGGTACTTGATCGGTCGGATTGTCAAGACGTCCGACTACATCAACCGCGTTGTGCTAACGCTTCCGCTTTCGGTCTACGAGGGTACGTGGACACACTCTCCCCTCTCGTTGCTATGCATCACCATGATCTTGCATGTGCGTAGGATTTTTTTTTGAAATTACTACGTTCCCCAAGAACCCTAACCCACGGACGAAGTGGGGGATGAACACCACCCTCCCATTGGGCTCCAGGGTGGGGACGGTTTGCCCCGTGGCCGGAAGCCGGTGGGCGATTTCCTTGGCCAAGTACCCGGCCTCCCGGAGCTTCGTAATGTCCTTCTTCTTGACGGAGGAGACCATCCACTTGCCCTGCGCTCCCGATCCGGACATGGTGGGAGTGCTTTTCTTGGGGCGGAAAAGATGGGAACTTGGGCGCTGGAGCTCGAGAAGGGAGGAGGCAGAGAGAAAGAAGGCGTGGGTGAAAGGGGTGAATCCTTATCTCTTTATAAAGGCAGTGAATATCAAGCGCCTCCCCACTCGCCCTAAAAAACTCGCCTATTCCCAAGAGCCATGCAGACGGCACGGTTGGATTACCACGCCTGTATTGATGATAATCCCGTAATAAGGGGACACGGTCTCTGCTTTGACAAGACGTGCCAATGAAGCCGCATCTCGAAATATGGAACGACAGGCTAAAAATGGTTCGAAATAATAGCCAGGCGGCAATGTGATGTCACGCTACAAAAAGTTGTCAGCAGATTGGACTCGTGGAATATTATACTCTCTGCGGTTGTGTGTGGAATTTGTTTTGCAGAGCCGGACACGATTCTTGTGTTCGAAGACTATTTTGGAGTATTCAGAGGAGGAACCCGCCTTGCAATGCCGAAGACTATCAGCGTGCCGGACACCTCATTATTGAAGCCTGGTTCAGGGGCTACTGAGGGAGTCCTGGATTAACGGGTCCTCGGACATCCGACCTGTTGATGTGGGCCAGACTGTTGGGCTGTGAAGATACAAGACCGAAGACTCTCACCCGTGTACGGATGGGACTCTCCTTGGCATGGGAGGCAAGCTTGGCATCCGGATAGGAAGATTCCTTTCTCTGTAACCGACTTTGTATAACCCTAGTCCCCTTCGGTGTCTATATAAACCGGAGGGCTTAGTCTGTAGAGGCAACAGTCATAATCATACATGCTAGACTTCTAGGGTTTAGCCATTACAATCTCGTGGTAGATCAACTCTTATAATACTCATATTCATCAAGATCAATCAAGCATGAGTAGGGTATTACCTCCATAAAGAGAGCCCAAACCTGGGTAAACATCGTATCCCCCGTCTTCTGTTACCATCAACCTTAGACGCACAGTTCGGGACCCCCTACCTGAGATCCGGCGGTTTTGACACCGACAGGAGCCTTGGAGCCGCCAAGGTGAAGTGGAGCCCCCAAGGCTCGATGCCGCGAGGTGCCTGATGGGGCGAAGTGAAACCCCCGAGCCCGAAAGAGGCGAGGCTAGAGTCTAGGAGACATTGAGGCGAAGTGGAGCCCTCGAGCCTGAATGCAGCTAGGGGCTTGAAAGGGTAAAGTGAAGCCTCTATGCCCGAAAGAGGCAAGGCCAAAGACTTGGAGCCACCGAGACGAACTTGCAATTACATTTGGTCAAACACGGGACACCAAGGGACATTTACATGCATAGTTAATGCAAAATAATATGAATCTATTTCACCACGGTGCTAATAAGCAATAAAGGGAAACCATGAATGCCGGCTGTATTTTTTATGTTGCGTCAGGTCAATGCGACAGGGTGGTCAGTTTTGATGCAGCCCCCAAACTTTCATAGCAAGGGTAGTAATTTTAGGTTTGTTTCCGTTATGTTTGCTGATTTTGCTACATCAATGCATGGCGCGACCAGAAATTACTCAGCGTCCGACTTCGTGTATGGCGAGGCACGACATGACGAGAAACTATGGTACGATAAAAGGTTCCCCCGCTTTATTATTATATATAAAGCAGACAACCGATACATCTAGTTTACTGGCCCACAGCACAGCAAAGCCCAAAAGGAAAAACATGACGAGAAACTATACATCCTCTGGCTTCCCCTTTTTGTTCTTGCGTGGATGCAGCCCCAGGACAGCTTCGATGCCCGGACGGCTCAGGCAAACCCTGGCCGTTGCCGCCTCCTTTTCGTGCCCCCTCCCCCACTGCCACCAGAGAACGATGATGGCAGAGCTACCTTCTTGTGTGGTTGTCTCCTTGGTGCGGGAGCACCCCGTTCATGTGGCGTGGTGGCCCCGCTGAATGGTGTGGCGTACACAATGGAGTTTGCATGCTAGGGCGGTTCGAGCAAACCCTAGCAGCAGCCGCCTCCTCCACCCCCCCTACGTTGCCACGACTACCATCTCACATCATTGCCTCTCCCAAGCGGATAGCGCCCCTATCATGCGGCATGGTGACCCGAAATGGCGTAACGTACACAATGGGCTTGGATGTCGCGACGGCGGCGTGGATTGTGTAGGCGGTGGGAATGCTACGTGGCAGCGGCAGGGTGGCCGTTTGAGGCCGAGTTACCTCTCCACTTCTCCAGCACCCGGATGTAGTCATCGCCTTTTAGCGGCGGCTTTGCCTGGTCGACGGACTAGTCTGTGCAACCGCGGCGATGCAAAGTGGTCCAGCGGTGGTGCGACAGCGGGGACACGAAGTAACTGATCGATGACTTTTTGTTGTTGTTTTTTTTTTGAAAAGGGGTTCACCCCGGCCTCTGCATCAGAATGATGCATACGACCCTTTTATTAAAACAAATAAATAGGTTCCAACAAGGTCTTAAAAGTCTCGAACTGAAAAAAAGGCTCACACAGAACCAAACAACTAGGACGATAGATTAGCCAGAAAAGGGACACCACGACCGGCTGGCTAAAGACAGATAGGTAAACTAATTGACTATTCTATTACATGACCGCCATCCAAACCGGTTGAAGATATCCCGAGCTACCATCTCCCAACGAAAAGATCCAGTAACCAAATGCTCCCTGGCCTCCATCGAAGTGAGTAGCGACCACGAACGGATCAATGCCGTGGCCCGGAAGATAAACTGAAAAAACAAATGCATGATGTTTTGTTAAAAACCAAATCATTTCTGCAATTTCAAATAGTCCACAGCAACGCGCATACTCCCACACGAATTTGTCTCGCTAAGTCGGGCTCAATCCCATTAAGCCACACCCCAAATAACGCGTTTACAGTATGCGGTGACGTAATATTGAATGCAATGTGGACTGTTTGCCAAAGAACTTTGGCTAGCGGGCAATCAAGAAAAAAAAGTGCTTAATCGTCGCATCCCGATCACATAAGCTACACCTAGTAGATCCTGTCCAATTACGCTTAGTCAGGTTGTCCTTGGTTAATATAACTTGTTTATGAACAAACCACATAAACACTTTTATTTTCAAAAGTACTTTGACAGCCCAAACATGCTTAGAGGTAGGAATGAGGCTCGAGTTGATGACATCAATATACATTGATTTAACTGTGAATACTCCAGACCTAGTAAGCTTCCAGCGTAATTCATCGGGTTGTTGGGAAAGCTAAACCTCCATCAGTCTCCTAACTAGATGGAGCCATTCTTTCCAACGGTTGCCCGCTAGCGACCGTCTAAATTGAATGTTAAGGGGGATAGATTGAAAGATCGTTGCAACGAACACCTCACGACGTTGCACAATCCGATATAACGACGGATATTGAATGGCCAAGGGTGTACTTTTTGTTGTTGTGATCGGAGGATTAAAAAAAAGGTTGCGCTTAATATATACTCTGAACATTCAGAAGGCTCCTCGTCAATAATTAAATATTCAGTTGGAAGGCAAGAGAACAAAGCAGCAGATACGACTTTTTTTCATCGCTCCACTACATACCATACACGGTGGTGCGGTGTGCATATTCCATTCTAACTTTTGTGACCACATCTACTATGTGCCCGATGTCGTAAATGGACATTCGTCTTCTTATTTTCTCTTTTCGATGCGTGCAGCGTGCAGAATAAAGTTGCTCGATCAAGCTAATTAACAAGAATAAATAAAGCCTTCTTGTACTAGTGTATTCCATCTCCAAACTTTGCTGCAGATTGACAGTACTCGATAGATATTCATTCATATTCCCTTGCCTTATTCATAGAGTACTATTATCATCCTAAAAGTAGTTTTGTCCTAATCTTTGTGTGTGCAGTGCAGGTTGCATTCTATTGATGAGATTAATTAGTAGCATGTATCTGGAAGGATCCAAACTCCATAGAGGCAGCTACTTAGTTTAATTAGGCGAAAAAAGTTAGGTGTGTTGTTTCCTAGTGATAGCGCATTCCGCTGTCATCTCACAGCATCTACAGTTGAACTGAACAAATCCGGCCCTTTAAACATCCACAGATGTGGCCAGACAGCGTCGGACGGCCCTCAAATGTCCTGTTGTACAGTCACACTCCTTGCACGTCGATCACACACATCAATATCACACGTAAATAACAAATGTTTGTATCGAAAATACATAGTGCGAACAAAAAATTTATTCGAAGTGCACAATTCAAACATTAAACTCATTGGTTTTCATTGTGGATCCACATATGCTTCACAAGATAATTTAGTAGTTGCATGTGCACCTGTTGATCTTGAAGGTCTCGATGCACCTCTAGAAAATTCAGAATATGAATATGGATCTCCATGGATGTGAACTATATGAATCCTGAGGGGCATGCCACGAGAAGTTTCTCGCATGCTCGTTTCACATGAGGGGACCATCTCATGTGCTCATAGATAGTTGAAATGGATGAGGATTCACTAACTGATCCATCAACCATGTAGCGTCAAAATGTTGGTTAGAACTCAATGATGACTCTGATGGAAGATGGTTTGCCAATGAGGCTACCATGTTAGTAAATAATTTTGACAGTCCCCAAGCTAGCTAGTAGGACAAAATATTACTCCCTCTGTAAAGAAATATAAGAGCGTTTAGATCACTACTTAAGAGTGTTTAGATCACTAAAATAGTGATCTAAACGTTCTTATTTTTTTACGGAGGGAGTACTTCTTTGTGCAACGTAGTAGTACCTTGTGTTGAGCGTGTATCATTCGTTCAGGCGTTATTTTACAACCTATAACATAACTAACACTGGCCGACAGCTTTGCCGAAACTTGTGGGTTTTGTAATTTGGCTGAAAGTCGATGAGATAGGAACACATGCATTTGTTTTACAATGAAACAATCACGAGGTTGCTCTTGGTTTTGGCGATGCTCGATAATATCTTGATGTCATAACTGAATAGTACCATGGATCAATCTCACATCGTGCCAAGTCCCAAGTTATAGCATGATTGATAGTACTAGTAGTATTGACCTATAGTTATAGCATGATTGATAGTCCTTGTACGTGTATGTGGATATGGGACGGTTACTATCTAGTAAAACAAATTGCGATTGGGCTAGAGGGCAATGGCCCCCTCAGAGTTATACATAGCTTTGCCCTAATCTTTGTGTGTGCAATGCTGGTTGCATTCCATAGATGAGATTAATTAGTAGCATGCATCCGGAAGGATCCAAACTCCATAGACGCAGCTAGTTAGTTTAATTAGGCAAAAAAATTGGGTATGTTGTTTCCTAGTGATAGAGCATTCCACTGTCCTCTCAGAGCATCTACAGTTGAACTTGACAAATCCGGTCATTTAAACATCCACGGATGTTCTGGACACGACCTTAGACAGCATCAGACGACCTCTGTCACATTCCATGCACGTCAATCATACACATGAATATCACACATAAATAACAAATGTTCGTATTGAAAATACATAGTGCGAACATAAAATTTATTCGAAGTGCACAATCCAAACATTAAACTCATTGGTTTTCACAGTGGATCCACATATGCTCCACAAGATAATTGAGTAGCTCATGTGCACCTGTTGATCTCGAAGGTTTCAATGCATCTCTAGAAAATTCAGAATATGTTCTGCATTTTGTTCCAAGATGTGGAATTGTATTCCGAAAATCGTGGGTTCGGGCTACACCTTCACCGCCGACCTCAACAATTATATTGTATAAAATGACACAACATGCCATCAGCTTTCACAAAGTCTTTGATTCTCACATCATTGTAGCTCCACCAACAATATCCCAACGTGCTTTGAGCACTCCAAATGCCCTCTCCTTATTCTTCCTAGCTTCTTCTTACATTGTTGCAAGGTGGCTTTGTTTGTTGCCATGTGGAACAGATATGGTCTTCACAAATGCCGCTCACTAAGGATAATACCATCGGCAATGTAGTACCCCATGTTGTGGTTGTGCTCATTGTTGGTGTAGTTGCACGACGGCGCTTCCCCATCACAAAGTCTCTGGAAAACGGAGATCGTTGGAGCACACATTGATGTCGATGTGAAAACCAGACAAGTCAAAGAAAGCATGACAAATCCAGAAGAACCTTAATATCACTTCTTCTAGTATCATTGTGCCCTATTTGTTTTGACCTTGGTACATCCCATGCAAACTTTGGGGTACTTATTCCATTACCAATGCATGCAATCAACTGAACCGTGCATACCTGGAAAACCTCTTGCCACTCCAATAGACATCAACCATTCTATATCTTGCACAGTTGGTTCTCTCAGATACTCCACTCCCAACATCTTCACCATGACACGGGGAAATCTCACAATGATGTCAAGGCATCTGCTCTTCCCCATCCGGACCATCTCACCAATGACATCGGCACCGGAACCGAATGCAAGCATCCTCAGTGCAACCGTACATTTATGCAAAGGAGAACATGAGACATTTCCTCAACAATCCTCCTTCATCCTGAAGTAGGGGTCATGTTCCTCCACTCCCTCAACCACGCGCTGGAACAAGGATCTACGTATACTGAAGCATAAAAAAAAATTGTTCCAGGAAATGTTCGTATAGGGTGAAAGTAGTCCTAGTAGAGAAGCCATGCGCCAGTGATCCTATCCCGGTTGAAAACTCTCCGCCCTTTGATGAAATCGTTGAAGTTTAGAATGTGCCCGCACTTCCTCTCCATTTCCCCCTGGTTGCTGATCATCATCATGTCAACATCTTCATCGTCCGAATCCGATGAATCAAGGAATTCCTTTTGATCAATTCACCAAGCTCCTTGTATTGATACTCCTCATCTGATGAACCCTCTGAGTTCATCATTTTTCCTACAAAACAATAAAAAAACTGCTCGGACAAATTTTCGAACACATAAGGGCACGGTGTAGTATGAGAATACCCGGACATATCGCATCGTTGTCTGGGCCGGCAATAGTGCTCAGGCCAGCGAGGCTGTCGGGGAGGAGTTTTTTGGCTGTGGTGGCGGCGCTGAGGGGTCGGAACGACAGCGAAGCTAGGGTGGCAGCATAGCTAGGGGAGGGTTGGCGCAGACGAGAGAGAAGATAGGAGAGGAAAATGGTTGATCCGTATTGGTCGGGGTGGATTTGATGAAATTTGTGGTGGGTCATGTCTGTTGGAGCCGACGTGGTGGGCGCGCTCGAGCGTGTCCGGGCCTCCCCTTATCCGCCCTAGATATAGGGTACCGGTCAGCCCGGATGTCCGGTTGGGTCATGATTTTGTGACTGATCACCGGATCGGCCGTCCGGACGTATAGGGGGCATTTGAGGAGTGCTACTTCTTTATTATAAAGTAGAAGTAGACTATGCATATGAATCATCTATCAATTAGGTTATCCATTGAACTTTCTGAAGTTTTAGAATACTCAATAAAGCTAGCTTTGTATTCCCTCTTTCCCATAATATAAGAGCGTTTTTGACAATTCACTGGTATAAAAAACACTCTTATATTATGTGACGAAGAGAGTAGATGGCAATCATGGATGAATGGGTTGTCTTTACTAATCGCACGGTTTAGTCATGCCCGCAGCATTGCATTGACAACCTTGTTTTCTCCCTGCCGCATAGCGTAGCACTCTTTTTTTTTTGTTTGAAAAATCCAGCATTTGCTGGCATTTCATTGATCATTAGCACAGAGCAGCGGCAACTTGTGACAAGATGGTGACCTGTGGATCAAGGAACAAATCAAAAAGAATTATGAAAAGTAGGGTAGCACTGATCCTAGGGATGATAGGAAATGTTGTCCGATTGGGCAATAAATCAGTCGATCGGAATACATACTCGATGTTGGAAAAGCAGTGCGTGGTACACCATGCATCGCGCTACTACGTTTCTCGCATGCTCGTTTCACATGAGAGGACCATCTGCTTTGCTCATAGATAATTGAAATGGACGACTATCCAGAAACTGATCCATCAACCACGTAGCGTTAAAATGTTGATTAGAACTCGATGACGACTCTGATGGAAGATGGTTTGACAATGAGGCTACCATGTTAGTAAATAAATTTGACAGTCCCCTAGCTAGCTAATTGAACCAAAGAAATACTCCCTGTGTAAAGAAATATAAGAGCATTTAGAGCACTGCTTAAGAGCTCTAAACCCTCTCATATTTCTTTATGGAGGGAGTACTTTTTTTGTGAAACGTAGTAGTACCTTGTGTTGAGCGTGTATCATTCGTTCAGGCGTCGTTTTACAACCTGTACCATAAGTAACACCGGCCGACAGCTTTGCCAAAACTTGTCGGTTTTGTAATTTGGCTGAAAGTCGATGAAATGATCGCGAGGTGGCCCTTGGTTTTGGCGATGCTCCATAATATCTTGATGTCATAATTGAATAGTACCATGATCAATCTCACATCATGCCAAGTCCCAAGTTATAGCAAGATCGATAGTACTAGTAGTATCGACCATTCATTCACATGACACGCAAGACCATTAGCTAGGGCTAGCCAATTCCATGGTGCCAGCCATGCCTTTTGCCGGTGGCTCGACTTGATGTCCGGGAGAAGGACAGAGTAACCAACACCAACACACACCCCAGTCCCAGTAGGGTGTGCCTCTGCATTTGTAGGCAATGACGATGCTAAGAAGAAGAGAAAGCATGGCCTGGTCAGCCGGTGCGGCGTACATATATATTAGAAGTGTTGGGCGTGCTTTGTTGTGTCATTGGTGTTGTTGGTTTTCTTTAAAAAAATGCTCAACCTGTTTTAAAATATAAAGTGTATTAATTTTTTGAAAAGTCAAACATTTTAAGTTTGATCATGTTTGTAGAGAAATGTATTAAAATCCATAATATCAAATTGGTATGATTAGATTCATCATGAATTGAATTTTCATACTTTTTAATTTAATATTGTGGATGTTAATATTTTTTGCTCTGAACTTGACCAAAGTAAAGAAATTCGATTTTCCTATAAATTAATACCCCTTATATTCTTTAACTGATGGGATATTTAGTATGGCGGGCGGGGGAGATGATGGAGTGTGTTTTATTTTTATTTATAATGCGGTGATTTGATGGACCTTTTGTACTGTGGTTTTGTGTTATCCGCTAACCAACGTATATTTATGTGGGGAAATTTCTATCTCGATCGCTGCATATATTATATTGATGCTACAATATCACATGCTGACGCTTTTTTTTAGGTGCTGGGGGGCACGCAGGATTGATATGTTTTTATAGGCCGGTTGCTGCTGATTGATTTGAAAAATAATCGTAAATCAAATCCAAAATTGTATACATGAACTGAATAAAAGAACTTCAAAATTAAGGAACATGGGGAATGAGAAGAATCGAATGGGAGAGCTCCTTGAGAAAGTCTTGACCTGGTCAGAATCGGGTGACCCAATTCAAAATCGAAGACCTCAATTAATTCTGAAGGCTTAAAAATTAGCAAACATAGTGTATAGTATAAAAGGATTGAATGAAAGAGCTTTAAGAAATTGTTGGCCCGGTCAAAATCGGGTGATCTAATTCTAATTGAAGACCTCAATTGAATATGGGCTCCTCAAAACTAGGTAGCATAGTGTTATGGAGGATACAGAAATCTAATTAGGTTGCTAGCCTCGTGCATGCAAATTAATTACTATAAATTCACACATGCATGCATACCATGCAAATTAACTGGTACATCTATGGCTACAGATTAGGAGCTCTCGGGTGCTTAATACTAGTAAATTAAAAAATACTAGAAACAATAAAAAAATGAAAATTTGGGGCATCAAACCCCGTCAATCATTTTACTCCCGTGCGAAGTTTCGGGAAGAAATGACATTTGTGGTTTTCTCAACAAAAGAAAATAAAAATTTCAATTTTATAAAAAGAAGTGTTTGAATGAATCATAGGTCGGACTCTCTTCTTCACTAAGAATACACCTGAACTTTGTTATCCACAAACCAGTGCACACCCCAACTCCTGTGCTGGCCTGTTTACCTTTTTCCTTCCTCCTCCAAAAAAAACATGCGGGCAAGGTGATTCAAACCGGCGACCTCCTTGTTCACTATAACTTGCAGTAACCAACCTGGACAATACATCTATTGTGACTACTTACTCCTTTCTCTCCATTCTTCTTTCTTCTTGTTAGCCAAATCCTAATTTATATTAAATTTTGTTTCTTTCTTTTTCAAACACGTTAAATTTTTTCAATTCTTTTTTTGTCAAATGCGTGAACTTTATTCAAGCCCTTCAACTTTTCAAATCCATGAACTGTTTTTTCAATCCATGATTTTTTTTAAATCCACGAACTCTCTTCAATTTTTTGGAACTTTTTTAAAAATCAGTGAACTTTATTAAAGTTGGTGAAGTTTTTTAAAAAATGATTTTTTTTTCTAAAATTGATGAATGTTTTTTCAAGTTTTTGAACTTTTCTTTCAAAATCGATGAAATCTTTTTCAAATTTTTGACCTTTTTTGAAAATAGATTAACCTTTTTTTCCAAAAATCTATGAATTTTTTATATCCATGAACTTTTCTCCAATTTCTTTTTTCTTTTTCCAAATCACTGTGAACGTTTCTGTTCCAAAGTTCGTGAAAAATTTCAATTTTTTTAAAATCTGGTGAACATTTTTAAAAAATTGAGGAAAATTTTCAAATCTGTGACATTTTGTCATAATGAATGAACTTTTTTCAACTTTGGGAACTTGTTTTCCAAATTTAATAAACTTTTTACAAATTTACGATTTTTTCAAAATATTTGAATTTTTTTATTAAAATGAACTTTTTATGAACCTTTTGGATACATGAACTTTTTTGATTTGGTGAACTTTTTTTGTATACGCGAACTTTTCTTGCATGCTCATGAAATTCTTTTGAAATTTGTGATGTTTCAAATTTGGTTCAAATTTATTTTTAAATCAAGTTTTCTAAAATGTTTTCAAACAATAATTAAAAAATCTTAGCAATATAGTTTTTTTTGAAAGATCCAGCTTTTCACTGGCATTTCATTAATAAGCAGGAAGCAGTGGAAAAAACAAAGATGGGAGGGGGATCCAAAGGATCAGAGGGCTTGCCACAGATCGGCAATCCTCGAACAATAGAAATCTAGGGTTTATATCTCATGGTGGTTCCCCAAAGGGGCTGTCGAGGCAGGATGCACCTGCGGCTCGCCATAGCTCGATGCAATCTGTCACCCTTGTAATTATGTTGGATGCCTTGGGGTGGTTCTCTTGAAGGTGGCGTTGTTCCGTTCCTGCCATATCTCCCAGCAAACCAGCAGAAGCATAGTGTTGGTGCCTTTCTGCCGTCGTGGTGCGGCCCCATCTAGGGCGGCGATCGCAATGGAGGAGTGCTGGAGGTCACGCCAGCTCGCAGCCGGAGCTAACGAGGCGCAGCCCGTCCATGAGCTTATCGTTTCCCAGACGCCCTTGGCCATTGGGCACTCCCAGAACAGATGCTTCGAGGATTCAAGGTTGCGATTGCATAGCTGGCAGAAGTACTCGTTCTTCCAGCCACGGCGTTGGAGTCTGTCATTGCACCACAACCTGTTTTGCAGCATGAGCCAAGCAAACATCTTGATCTTCCCGGGGGCCCAAGCGTTCCATATGATCTTGCCGAAAACCGAGGATGTCATGCCCTGGAATTGCACCCGATAGGCTGATGCAGCCGAGTATTCGCCCGTCCGCTCGAGGATCCATCTAATGGAGTCAGGGGTGCCCGCATGGAGATCGTCAGTTATGCCATGGAGCCGCCTATGCAAGGCCAAGACGTCGTGTATCAGGTGTTCAGTACAGCCATGGGCTAGGTCCTTGATCCAGTTGTCGTCTGCCAGGGCCTCCTTCACCGTCCTGTTCTTTCTCCGGGCATGCCGAGCCAGTCACGGGAATTGTTGGGCGAGCATGCCCGGCCCCATCCAGTGAGAGTGCCAGAAGGACGCCGTCGCGCCATCGCCGATGCTAACCGAGGTGCCCGTCGTGAAGAGGGAGAGGTCATCGTTGTTGCATGGAAGGGCCGAGCCCACCCATGGGCGCTCGGGGTGGCGCTATGCGAGCCAGGGCCAACGCAGACGGAGGGCGCGTCCAAATCGCGTGAGGTCAGGGACTCCCAGGCCTCCATTTTCCGTTGGAGTACAGACCGTTGCCCAGCCAACTTTGCAACTTGCGCTAGAGATTTCCTCGTCTTGCTTCCAAAGGAAACGGCGGCGACATTTATCTATTTCCTTTAGAATCTTTTTTGGCACCTTCAGGACTATGAGCGCAAAAGTTGGCATGGCGCTAAGGACGCAGCGGACCAGCACGCGCCGCCCCGCGATGTGGATGAGGTTTTTCTTCCAGCCCGCGAGCCGGGCCTTGATCCTATCAATGATGAACTGCAAATGCACAAGGCGAAGCCGGCCGGTGACTAATGGCAGACCCAGGTACTTGATCGGAAAAGGGGCGATTGAGCCGCCAAAATTTTGCAGCACATGTGCAAGGTCTAGATCGTTGCAGCTAACCGGCGATGCCATGGATTTCCCTGTGTTGATGCTTAACCCCGTGGCGCGCCCGAAAAGGCGTAGGATGCCCAGGAGGGCGTCGACCTCCTGGCGGATTGGGTTGATGAAGATAACCGCGTCATCGGCATAGAGACTAACCTTGAGCTTCAACTCGCGGCCCGGAATCTGTTGTAGGAGTTGCAGCTCTACCGCTTTTGCCAACATGTGGTGCAAAGGGTCGATGGCAAGGATGAATAGAAACGGTGAGTCGGGTCGCCTTGGTGGAGACCGCGACGGTGAGCGAAGTGGCGGCCCGGTACCCCATTCAACGATGACGCCGAGGCGAGGAGCAGGGCCACCCAGTCGAGCCAGCGTGCACTAAACCCTAGCTGCTATAGTAACTCTAGCAAGTAGTCCCACGAGACCGTGTCGAACGCTTTTTCAATGTCGAGCTTCATGAGTAGTGCCGGCGTTTTGCGTCGGTGGAGATGGCAAATGGTGTTTTGCACATAGAGATAACGGTCGTGGATGCACTTGGTTTTTAGGAATGCCGTTTGCGCCGGAGAAATGATAGTGTGGATCACCTTTGCCAGCCTCATGGAGAGCACCTTGGAGATTAGCTTTGCTATTGAATGGATTAGACTAATCGGGCGGTAGTCTGTGATCGCGGCCGCTCTATCCTTCTTGGGGAGGAGGACGATCATTGCTCGGTTGATGGCGGCCACGTCCCTTCCGGCAAGATGGTAGAACTGGTGGAAAACTGCCATGACGTCTAATTTAATGATCGACCAGCATGCTCGGAAGAATGTTCCGTTGTAGCCGTCGGGTCCAGGCGCTTTTTCCTGCGGAGAGGCGCAAATCGCCTGTCAGACCTCCTCCTCCGAGAATGGATTATCTAAATAGTGTAGCAATATAGTAAACAGTACATTTTATTGTGTAATAAATAGTACGACTACAGTTCTTCTTAAATGGTACATTATTATGCAGGACATCAACGTTTGCGACATATCACCTTGCCAATCATTTGACTTGCATGTGGCAACTCCGGCAATTAACCGAGACTGACACTGACCAATACGTATGATCCCATCCACGCGTCCATGGACTAGGTATGAATGAGGGCCGACTCGCGTGGCGCTCTGGTGGGTCTCCTCTGGCCCATCCTCAGTCACCGATCTTCATATTTTCTAGAAATAATTCAGTGACATCCCCGGTGTTTATGGACCTCTAGAAAATTGCTTTTTTCTTTTGTTGTAATTTTGGTCCAGATTGCTAGATGTTCGCCAATTTCCCTTTGTGTGAAGTGAAGAACAAGGAGTAACACGGAAAAGCTTTCGTAGCGGGCGGCTGCCGGGTGCGCCACAACATTGTTTCCCGCCCATGGAGAACGACCAATGAGTTGTTGCCGAAGCTTATCAGTGCGGGGGTGCGACGGTGTGTGCGTGTGGGTGGGGGGGGGGGCACGAGAGAGATCTTGGACCGCCATGTGGCAAGTCGAATTCAAAAACTGGTGACACATCAGCACGATACCGCTGTCAATTTGATTTTGGGCGATTTGTGTCTGGGTCTTTTTTTTGCGGGGGTTTGTGTCTGGTTTGAAGACATAAAGGACTAAATGTTGCCAGAAAAGTGACGAGGGGTTAACTCTGTTTGTGTGTGTATATAAGCTTGTAGATATTTGTACTCCCTCTGATCCATATTAATTTTCGCTGATTTAGTATTGTACTATATCAGCGACAATTTATATGGATCGGAGGTAGTATATTTTTTAATAGACAAAGTCAAAATTAGGAAAAACCTAGAAATTCCAGTATTTTGTCAGGGAGGGAGCATGACACATTTCTCCACGATAGAAAATAGTAAAGAGGTCATGCCAGCGTGAACGACAAACTTCTCTTAAGCACTTCATATACTCTGGGTTATTACATTTGTTGCACTTAATCATGCACTCGAAATTTCTATCAAGATATTTGTAAGACTTTATGGGTTCAAAATATCGAATAAGGCATGCATGCACATACAAATATGTACACTATAGTTTATTTAAGTCACAAATTAATCTGTATCTTGAGATACACAATTTTTTCCTGCTATATTTCTCATACTTAAGGGAATTTAGTTTAAAAATAATTTAGGACCCATTACCATCTTACAAATATATTACACAATATTAACAACATATGATTGAGATTTTTGGAACGTATAACAAAGAGAATCATGAATTAATAACAAAAATTGATGCTAACTAAATTGAGACATATGTACATTAGTTAAGATAATGGATTGGTGAAAATAAGTTATAAGCAAATACAAAATTTTGGTATAAATATTATAATATTTTAACTACGTATATGTTGAAAAAAATGCACCAAGTAAACTTGGGAAGTATAAACTCTATTAGTAAAAACTGAACATAATCATAATCTCCAACACGGTATCAACATTCTTAAATGCACGAAGACATTTTTAACATAAATAAATAATTTTAAATATATATTTAAATAATTTTAAATAAAAAATCCATAAAAACAAGGACGAATTAAGAAATGAAGAAAAAATTAAACACGCTATTGGGGTTGCCCACTAAACATTATGCGTCGCTTAATGCATGGCTACACAAGCAAGATATAGATGCATTCTTTTTTTTCTCTATTTCACTAAAATTTAGATCAGTCATAGTCAAAAAAAGAAGAATTGAGTTTTATTTTGATGTGACAAAAAATATTTAGATCTTCCGATGATATATTTAGGCTGAGTGAAATGGATCCATTGAAGCAAACAATAAATGCGCAGATAACATGTTTGTTTGGTTAAAAAATAATTTAATCATCCAATTATCTACCAAGGCCGGGAGACAGGGTTCCGTCCAAGCAAATAATAAATGTGCATATAACAGGTTTTTTAGGAGGGAAAAAAGATTTAAATCATCTGATGATCCACTTAGGTCGGGAGACAAAGATCTGCCCAAGCAAGCAATAGACGCGTAGATAATAATTGTTTTGAGGTGAAAATAAAAGTTTTAGATCATTCAATGATCCACGTAGGCCGAGACAGGGAACTATCCAAGCAAAAAATAACACGCAGATAACATGTTTTTGTAGGTGAAAATAAGATTTATATCGTCCGGTGATCAACCTAGGCTGGGAGACAGGATCTGTCCAAGCAAATAATAAATGCATAGATAATAGGATTATTTAGTTGGAAAAAAAGATTTAGGTAGTCCGACGATCCACCTAGGCCAGGAGACAGTGATCCATCCAAGCAAACGATAAATGCATGGCTAACAACTTTATTTAAGTGAAAAGGAATATTTACATCATCCAACAATCCACATAGGCCAGAAGACAGAGATCTGTCAAACAATAAACGCGCAGATAATAAGTTTTTGAGGTGAAAAAATAGATTTAGATCGCTCAGTGATCTTTTTTCAGGGCAATCGTCCTATGATCTACCTAGGTTGAGAAGACAAGGATGTGTCCAAGCAAACAATAAACACGCACATAACATGTTTTGGGCCACTCAACAAATCCCACAACTTGGGTTGCATTCTTTAATTTTGGACATCTCACCTCTTGGGCTGGTGTGTCCAAATCTATTCGTATTGAGCTGTGCATCTGATGGTGTTATGGGTGTGCACAGAGTCGAACTCTTTCCGATGTCGCTTGTGTAGTGATTTTGTGGGCATTATTTTTGTACTACACCATAGAAGCCCATTTTCAAAGACTACTTGCACAAAAAGATAAACAGACAAAAGTAAGTACATGACCGGCAACATCATCTCGAGATGGATGCCAAAATTTTCACGTGGTTTGCAAAAAAATGATTTCCAAAATATTGTACACTTGACACTACTGGAAAAAAGGTCGTTGTTGAGTTCCATAACATGGGAACATGGCAAATGGGATGTAAGCCGAGTAGGGGCCTCGGTAATCAATAGGAAACAACACAGATAAGGTGTTACTAAGGTCCTCACAAAGAGTAGTCAGCAAACAAAGAAAATGTTGATGATATCATAGTTGCAAGTTCTTCACAAAGTGCTACTAATGCTCTTCTGAATAATCTAATTTCAGAATTTGCCTTGGAAGATCTTGGCGATCTACACTTCTTCCTAGGCATTAAGTTAAGAATATTCAAAATGGCATAGTACTGAATCAAGCAAAATATGCTAATAAACTTCTAACTCGCATGGGGATGAAGGATTGTAAGCCTTCACCCACACCATTGTCTTCTTCAGAAAAACTTTCATCATTTGAATGGGATCCACTTAAGAAAGAAGAAAGCACAAAAATACAGGAGTATATTGTGGGAGCTCTACCATACTTGACACTGACACGGCCAAACATATCCTTTATTGTCAACAAGGTTTGTTGACCGTTTTGTCTTTTGGGCCGAAACTATTTATAAATCGCAGGTCAAAACCGGTAAAATTAAGGGGCATTACTTGAATGCAATTGCGCATACATGTGAACAAATGATTAAAAGAGCTGTATTTGCAAGAGAATTAGGGATTCCTATTATAATGCATGACTACTTACTATTCATGCTTTAATCGAGAATGGATACAGGGTCGTCGAGCGAAGCCTTTATTATGGGGTAGACCTACCTTGTTTTGTTGACTTATTGCATTCCAGCAAAGCGTGCCGTCCCTGCCTCTAAAGCACCAAACTTCCATATTTTACTGCATGCACCTACCAGTACACATTGGATAGCTGTTAAAAGTATTATACAATATGTAAAACATACTATGAGTTTGAGTCTTCAGTTTAGAGGTTCTAACTCTACTCTTGTGATTGCCTTTTCTGATGCTGACTGGGCAGGATATAGTGACGACAGAAAGTCAACTGGGGGCTTTGCAGCGTTCTTTGATTCTAATCTCAATTCCTAGAGTGCCAGAAAGCATGCTGCAATATCAAGGTCGAGTATAAAAGCTGAGTCCAAGTCTTTAGCAAATGTCACTGGTAAAATCATTTGGTTGGAATCACTGCTTAATTAGTTAGGAATTAAGCAACAAAGTATCTCATGTCTTTGGTGTGATAATTTGGGAGCAACCTATTTTTCTACTAGCCCAGTCTTTCATGACAGAACCAAACACAATGAAACTGACTTTTATTTTGGATGAGAAAGGGTTGCAGAAAAATGTTGGACATACGGTTCATTTCTTCAAAACATCAAGTAGTTGATGGTTTCACTAAAGTTTGCCGGTCAAGTCATTTGAAAAATTCAAGAGAACTCTTAATTTAGAATAGTTCAGATTAAGGGAGGCTGTTAGACATATGATTGCAATAGTCTGTTGTAATCTCAACTGAATGTATATCTATCCTCTCCCTCGTAGCTGTCCATTGTAACGATCGGTCTATCTCCTTGTAAGCCACGACAAGGATCGATGTTTGGTGAGGCTTGCAGGGTGGAATGAACTCTGGAGCACAGACGTCCCGGGTAAGGCGAAGGTACATGTTTGGAGGGTGATAAAAAAACGGCCTTGCTGTGGGCACAGAACTGCACATTCGAAGGATAAAGCCTGGAGTTTTCTGCCTAGCTTGTGGTCGTGAGGAATCCATTCTTCATCGGTTCTGGCATTGCCCTAGTGCCCAACACTACTGGGACTGCGTGAAGAACATCAGAGGTGATGCAGATGCTTTCAGGCCCCCGGAATGGGTTGATACACAGCAGCAGTTGGCTCTTGGCTGGGTGGCTCTTGGATTGGATGGGTAATACAAAGGAGACAGAAACGGTTATTATGATTATGAGTTTATACCATATGTGGCTTGTATGTAACAATGCAAGAGACACCCAGATTTTTGAGCAAGCTTCGGTTGTGGTGCAAAGGGTCTTCAGGCTAATTGATGAATGGTGGATATTCATGCTCCAAAGAGGACAGCCCCGCATGTGCATAATGAAGTTCATTGGAAACCACCGAATGAGCACTGGCTAAAAATTAATGTGGACGGATCTTTTAAGAAGAATTGTAATGGTGGGTGGCGGTGCAGTAATCCGAGATCATCGAGGCACTTTCCTGGCTGGCGCTTGTCATGCGTTCAGTAATATTTCAGTCCCGGAGCATGTGGAGCTGCTTGCCTGCCGTCGGGGATTGCAGTTAGCGTATGAAGTGGGCGCCACAAAGCTGATTTTAGAAACTGATAATTTATCTGTGGCGCAGATCCTCAGTTCAGGTGATCTCGACCGATCAAGGTTTGGTCAACTCATTCAGGAGATTAAGGATTTGCTCGCAGGTGTCACTCTCACCGAGTCTCGTGTTGTTTGGGCCAGACGAGCGGCGAATAAAGTTGCTCACAATTTAGTTAGGGAAGGCTGTCTTTTTAGTCTATGTAAAACTTGGTTTTCTGTTTCCGGGCTTGTATTCATGATGCTATTGTGGCTCATGGTGCCGCAGACCAGCTATGTTTCCCCTCAAAAAAAGGAGGATGTTTTGCCTAAGATAAATATACACTACATGGTTTTCTATGGAGTAGAAACACTTCCATCTAACAACGTCCATAGAGACACAGCACAGCCTCGTGCAGACAGTTAACATGGACATGCATGCATCAGATGATCGAGAGTAAAGTCTATTTTAAACCTTGTATTTGTAGGCGTAGTCCGAATCAAAACCCTGAACTCCAAATCTTTGAATTCGGCACCCTGTATTACCGAAGAAGGCTTTCGCCCCGCTTTATATATAAAGCATCGACCAATAACAATCTGGTACAAACACACGCCACCACAACACACGCACACACCCAAGGCAAGATACATAAGCGTTGAGCGCAGCAACACCACCCCAAGCACTACAAGAGCAGCCGGGTCCTTGCCCGTGAACACGCCACCGCGAAGAGATGAAGCCGCATATGACGAACCGTGGGCTCCAAGACGGTGCCTTCAGGAAGGAAACGACACCGGAGCGCCGCCACCGCCCGACCCAAGAGTCAGAGTTTTCCCTAGAGCAACACGACGGGCAATGATGGCCGCGACGACGCCTTCAGGAAGGGAGCGAGCTTCGCCGCCGCCGGTCCATCCAAAGATAGGACAGATTTTCACCCCGGCCCATACTCACCGCCACCGAACGTCACACCCCGGCGACCATGCCGCCCATACGACCATGGTCACTGGGCAGCACCAAGGCACGGGCTTTGCCCAGGAGCACCGCGACACCACCTCCAGGGCCGCCACCCCGGAATCCAAGACCTCGACGCCACCTCACCAGTTACCCTCCGCCACGCCACCTATAGAGATGGGTGGAAAGGCCCCGCCTTTCACACCCCTGAGCTGCCCCCAACTGGCCGCCATCGGCCCGTCTTGCTGCCGGGCGCGAGACTAGCGCGGTCCAGCCGCCGGGCGCGAGACGGGCGCGGTCCAGCCGCCGGGCGCGAGACGGGCGCGGTCCTGCCGCCGGGCGCGAGACGGGCGCGGTCCTGCGGCCGGGCGCGAGACGGGCGCGGTCCTGCTGCCGGGCACGAGACGGACGCGGTCCTGCTGCCGGGCGCGAGACGGACGATGTACCACGGCTGAGAAAAGCCCAGTCCTTCGACGGAAGTGGTGCGTGGGCGACCGGGAGAGGAATCGAAGGCCGCCGCACGCCGCCTACGGTCGAACCGACGCCGAAACATGTCAGCCGCCGCCGCAGCCGACGTGCCAAGCTACCGTGGATCCCTCCACGGCCGGAGCAGCAGCCACCCCAGGCCACTGCCCATCCCGCGCCGCCCGCCGGACTCCAGCCGTTGAGTCCGTCGGCCACGCAGCCACCAGATCGGCCACCACACCTGCGCCGCCACCGCCACCACACACGCGCCGCCACGCCCTGGCCAGAGCCGGCCAGCATCCGCGACCAGGACGCGCTCCGGCCACCACCCTGCGCCACCAGCCGGGTCCCCGGCGACAAATCCAGTCAGATCTGGCTCGCCCGCAACCACCAGCACCGCCGCCGCCGCGTCAGATCCGCCGCCCATCGCAGCCACGAAGGCCGCACCTTGAGCAGGATCCGCCGCCGCCTTCAGCCGCCGCTGCCACCAGCCAGCAGGACGACGGCCTCCAGCCCACGCCGCCACAGCCTGCGCCGCCCAGCGGCCAGATCTGGCCGTTGCAGCCCGGGCACGCCCCGCCGTCGCAGTGCCCGCCACGCAGGCTGCACCAGAGCGCCGCCGCCGCCAGAATGCGGAGCCGCCACACCCGCACAACGCCGCGCCGTCGCGCCAACCGCCGCGCGACGCACCGGCCCGAAGAAGCACGCCCGCGCAGCCCCCTCGAGCAGGAGGACGCCAGCGCCCCGCCGCCGCCGGCACCGGTCGGTCTTGGCCCGGCCGTGCCCTCTGGCGGCGGCGGAGCAGGGGAAGAGGAGGAGGAGGGGGGCGCTCGACGGGATCTGGTCGCCCTCCCCGTCGCCTCGCGGGGGCGACGCGGGAGGGGTCGGGAAGCAGCGTACGTACCCTACCGTTTTCCTGCGCCTCGGCACCCTGTATTCAACGATCCCAGCCAATTTCGACCATAGGCCCTCTCGGGCAAGCGGGGCTTTGAGTCTACAAAAGCATCTGCCGGCTGTCCTGCGTGCGTATCGCGCTGCCGGTTGGATCTCCTTCGACGCGAGATTCGGTACATCACCCTCGGCGTTGGAGATACACGGTGACGTTTTCGTGTGTCAACACCACCACCGCGGCAGCTTGACGTCGAGGTGTACGTCTCGGCCTTCATGGTCAGCACGACGAGGGGGGGTAGCGACGGGTGCGCGCGGGTGCTTGCGCTGGCTGTCGGCGCCGATGTTGGCGCAAGCCCGACCACGACGCTCGGACAAGACGCACGTACGAGTCCGCTACAGTCATTTGCTTTCCGGCTGGATACGCTAGCGTTGAAGTTCAGCCGAGAGACAAATAGACGATACGCACGTACTCTCGCCGCCGCCTTTGCACAGGCACACGCTAGTGCCTAAGCAGCTGGATGGATTTCCTAGCTACGAAACACAGGCACACGTATGTACTCCCTCCGTTCCAAAATAGATGACCCAATTTTGTACTAAAGCTAGTATAAAGTTGGGTCATCTATTTTGAAACGGAGGGAGTAGCTAGCTTCGCTCTAGCCGACTGCACATATACGCCTGGTGCAGATCGATTGATCATGTCGGAAAACACGCGACACGGGCAACACTGCTGTTACTTATCTCTCCCCCGTCGTTGGTGAAGATTGGTGTGGTGCGGTGCAGGGTCCTGTCTCCTGTCTCGCCGCCGAGGCTTTAGCATGGCTGATGCAAGCGGACGGGCATGGAGACCGGCTACAGCCGCATCCTCTGAGCCGCTGACGGAAGAAGATAGGTATGACATGTGGGCCAACATAGTCAGTGAGCATAGCGTGGGATCCCGACCAGGACCGCCTTTTCCTGGTGCGACAAACAACATCAAACAGATTTTGGGTTGATATTGACCGGGATCACTTAATACAGGGTACCGATTTCAGAGATTCGGAGTTCAGGGTTTAATTACGGCCACCTCTACAAACTCAAGGTTTAAAATAAACTTCACTCGAATGATAGATCGCTCGAGTAGACAGTTAACTTCGGCATGCATGTGTGCGTGCCATGCACTGTTTGGACAGTCACTGTTTTGCATGTAGCAGCTCCAGCAATTAACAGAGGCGGACACTTCATATATATGATCCGACCCACGCACGTCGTCCATGTACTACTGTACTTGTTGAGAAACGAATGACAGGCTGCCTGGTGCTTTTTTTTCTTGGGAAACCACATATTCATTTGTTTAAGTTTTAAAATATAACATATGGAGACCTCACTGAACAACACAAGTGAGGACAGCCATCTTGGCAAAATAGCAAAAAAAAAAGAACACCCCACATATTTTTTTTTATAAATAGGACTTTAAGGGAGTCGATTGCTGAACCAAATTATCGTGCCCACCATCCACCAGCCACATCATTGACATTGCCATTGAAGAAAGAGGCAGGCAACACAAACCAAAAAACCGTCGAAACACCATCACATCAATGCTTTGTGGGCTGAAGAAAACACTGCCGTATACGACATAGGGCGCGTCGGTCGGGGTTCAACCCCATGCTACTTGGGCCTTAGATCCGCCGTCTCCGGTCGTTGTAGTCCACGAAGACCATTAGATCCGCCTGCCTACAGTCTGCAACCCAGTGCCAAAACAACAACCACACTGAAGAAACCATCGTCGCCATATGAAGCAACATCCGATGGCAAACTCCTGCACAAGATGCTTTCCACACACTTCTCAGAGCCTCCCGGAGAAGAAGCCCTATAATGGGACCCAAGTGAGGAGCACATTATTCTCCACGGCGACAGTGCCGCCATCAAGACGCCACCATCTAGAAAAACTAGACCTAGACTATTAACCAGCCAGACACAGAGCACCGGGATCCCAACCGCCGCTGCCAAAGCAGCGGGTAGATGGAGAAGGAATCTACGGATCCGGTCGGCTGAAGACGACGGGACTTGGTCGCCTCCTCTTCGCCTTGAAGAGGAACAAAAACTGGAAGCTGCCTAGTGCTCTGTTGTATAAGTGTTTTTTTAGTGTAATAGGATTCTTTATATAGTCAAAATGTTCAGCGGAATACAACAAATATCCGGGAGCGAACCCAACCATACATAACGGCCTATGTCAAAACTGTTGGAAATATGCCCTAGAGGCAATAATAAATTAGTTATTATCATATTTCCTTGTTCATGATAATCGTTTATTATCCATGCTAGAATTGTATTGATAGGAAACTCAGATGCATGTGTGGATACATAGACAACAAAATGTCCCTAGTAAGCCTCTAGTTGACTAGCTCGTTGATCAATAGATGGTTACGGTTTCCTGACCATGGACATTGGATGTCGTTGATAACGGGATCACATCATTAGGAGAATGATGTGATGGACAAGACCCAATCCTAAGCCTAGCACAAGATCGTGTAGTTCGTATGCTAAAGCTTTTCTAATGTCAAGTATCATTTCCTTAGACCATGAGATTGTGCAACTGCCGGATACCGTAGGAATGCTTTGGGTGTGCCAAACGTCACAACGTAACTGGGTGGCTATAAAGGTGCACTACGGGTATCTCCGAAAGTGTCTGTTGGGTTGGCACGAATCGAGACTGGGATTTGTCACTCCGTGTGACGGAGAGGTATCTCTGGGCCCACTCGGTAGGACATCATCATATTGTGCACAATGTGACCAAGGAGTTGATCACGGGATGATGTGTTACGGAACGAGTAAAGAGACTTGCCGGTAACGAGATTGAACAAGGTATCGGGATACCGATGATCGAATCTCGGGCAAGTATCATACCAATAGACAAAGGGAATTGAATACGGGATTGTTTGAATCCTCGACATCGTGCTTCATCCGATGAGATCATCGTGGAACATGTGGGAGCCAACATGGGTATCCAGATCCCGCTGTTGGTTATTGACCGGAGAGTCGTCTC
Source organism: Triticum aestivum (assembly GCF_018294505.1). Taxonomy (NCBI): domain Eukaryota; kingdom Viridiplantae; phylum Streptophyta; class Magnoliopsida; order Poales; family Poaceae; genus Triticum; species Triticum aestivum. Next base: position 785,042,226 of record NC_057797.1, read on the forward strand.
GGTCATGTCTGCGTGTCTCCCGAACCCGTAGGGTCTACACACTTAAGGTTCGGTGACGCTAGGGTTGTAGAGATATTAGTATGCGGTAACCCAAAAGTTGTTCGGAGTCCCGGATGAGATCCCGGATGTCACAAGGAGTTTTGGAATGGTCCGGAGGTAAAGATTTATATATAGGAAGTCCAGTTTCGGCCACCGGGAAGGTTTCGAGGGTAATCGGTATTGTACCGGGACCACCGGAAGGGTCCCGGGGGTCCACCGGGTGGGGCCACCTATCCCGGAGGGCCCCATGGGATCAAGTGACGTGGGAACCAGCCCCTGGTGGGCTGGTGCACCCCCCTTGGGCCTCCCCCTGCGCCTAGGGTTGGAAACCCTAGGGGTGGGGGCGCCCCACTTGGCTTGGGGGCAAGTTTCCCCCTTGGCCGCCGCCCCCCTTGGAGATTGGATCTCCTAGGGCCGGCACCCCCCCTTAGGGGGCCCTATATATAGTGGGGGGAGGGAGGGCAGCCGCACCCCTAGCCCCTGGCGCCTCCCTCTCCCTCTCGCTGAGCTTGGCGAAGCCCTGCCGAGATCCCGCTACTTCCACCACCACGCCGTCGTGCTGCTGGATCTTCATCAACTTCTCCTCCCCCCTTGCTGGATCAAGAAGGAGGAGACGTCTCTCCCAACCGTACGTGTGTTGAACGCGGAGGTGCCGTCCGTTCGGCACTAGGATCATCGGTGATTTGGATCACGACGAGTACGACTCCATCAACCCCGTTCACTTGAATGCTCCCGCTTAGCGATCTACAAGGGTATGTAGATGCACTCTCCTTCCCTCGTTGCTAGATTACTCCATAGATTGATCTTGGTGATGCGTAGAAAATTTTAAATTTCTGCTACGATCCCCAACAGTGGCATCATGAGCTAGGTCTATGCGTAGTTTCTATGCACGAGTAGAACACAAAGCGGTTGTGGCCGTCGATATTGTCAATTTATTTGCCGTTACTAGTCTTATCTTGATTCGGCGGCATCGTGGGATGAAGCGGCCCGGACCGAGCTTACACGTACTCTTACGTGAGACAGGTTTCACCGACTGACATGCACTAGTTGCATAAGGTGGCTAGCGGGTGTCTGTCTCTCCCACTTCAGTCGGATCAGATTCGATGAAAAGGGTCCTTATGAAGGGTAAATAGAAATTGGCATATCACGTTGTAGTTTTGGCGTAGGTAAGAAATGTTCTTGCTAAGAAACCTATAGCAGCCACGTAAAAATTTGCAACAACAATTAGAGGACGTCTAACTTGTTTTTGCAGCATATGCCGTGTGATGTGATATGGCCAAAAGGATGTGATGAATGATATATGTGATGTATGAGATTGATCATGTTCTTGTAATAGGAATCACGACTTGCATGTCGATGAGTATGACAACCGGCAGGAGCCATAGGAGTTGTCTTAATTTATTTATGACCTGCGTGTCAACATAAACGTCATGTAATTACTTTACTTTATTGCTAAACCGTTAGCCATAGTAGTAGAAGTAATAGATGACGAGACAACTTCATGAAGACACGATGATGGAGATCATGGTGTCATGCCGGTGACGATGATGATCATGGCGCCCCGAAGATGGAGATCAAAAGGAGCAAAATGATATTGGCCATATCATGTCACTATTTGATTGCATGTGATATTTATCATGTTTTACATCTTATTTGCTTAGAACGACGGTAGCTTAAATAAGATGATCCCTCACAACGATTTCAAGAAAAGTGTTCCCCCTAACTGTGCACCATTGCGAAGGTTCGTTGTTTCGAAACACCACGTGATGATCGGGTGTGATAGATTCTAACGTTCGAATACAACGGGTGTAGGCCAGATTTACACACGCAATACACTTAGGTTCACTTGACGAGCCTAGCATGTAAAGACATGGCCTCGGAACACGGAAGACCGAAAGGTAGAACATGAGTCGTATAGAAGATACGATAATATGAATATGTTCACCGATGATGACTAGTCCGTGTCACGTGATGATCGGACACGGCCTAGTTGATTCGGATCATGTATCACTTAGATGACTAGAGGGATGTCTATCTGAGTGGGAGTTCATTAAATAATCAGATGAACTCAATTATCATGAACATAGTCAAATGGACTTTGCAAATTATGTCGTAGCTTACGCTTTAGTTCTACTGGTTTAGATATGTTCCTAGAGAAAATTTAGTTGAAAGTTGATAGTAGCAATTATGCGGACTGGGTCCATAAACTGAGGATTGTCCTCATTGCTGCACAGAAGGTTTATGTCCTTAATACACCGCTCAGTGAGCTGAACCTCAAGTGTCAGTTATGGATGTTGCGAACATCTGACATACGCGTTTTAATGACTACATGATAGTTCAGTGCGTAATGCTAAATGGTTTAGAGTGGAGGCACCAAAGACGTTTTTTGAAACATCGCAGAACATATGAGATGTTCCAAGGACTGAAATTGGGATTTCAGGCTAGTACATACGGATCTGAATGTTGCAGACCCGTTGACTAAAACCTCTCTCACAAGCATAACATGATCAAACCCAGAACTCGTTGAGTGTTAATCACATAGTGATGTGAACTAGATTATTGACTCTAGTAAACTCTTTGGATGTTAATCACATGGCGATGTGACCTTGAGTGTTAATCACATAGCGATGTGAACTGGATTATTGACTCTAGTGCAAGTGGGAAACTGTTGGAAATATGCCCTAGAGGCAATAATAAATTAGTTATTATCATATTTCCTTGTTCATGATAATCGTTTATTATCCATGCTAGAATTGTATTGATAGGAAACTCAGATACATGTGTGGATACATAGACAACACCATGTCCCTAGTAAGCCTCTAGTTGACTAGCTCATTGATCAATAGATGGTTACGGTTTCCTGGTCATGGACATTGGATGTCGTTGATAATGGGATCACATCATTAGGAGAATGATGTGATGGACAAGACCCAATCCTAAGCCTAGCACAAGATCGTGTAGTTCGTATGCTAAAGCTTTTCTAATGTCAAGTATTATTTCCTTAGACCATGAGATTGTGCAACTCCCGGATACCGTAGGAATGCTTTGGGTGTGCCAAACGTTAAGATGTAACTGGGTGGCTATAAAGGTGCACTACGGGTATCTCCGAAAGTGTCTATTGGGTTGGCACGAATCGAGACTGGGATTTGTCACTCCGTGTGATGGAGAGGTATCTCTGGGCCCACTCGGTAGGACATCATCATAATGTGCACAATGTGACCAAGGAGTTGATCACGGGATGATGTGTTACGGAACGAGTAAAGAGACTTGCCGGTAACGAGATTGAACAAGGTATCGGGATACCGACGATCGAATCTCGGGCAAGTATCGTACCGATAGACAAAGGGAATTGAATACGGGATTGTTTGAATCCTCGACATCGTGGTTCATCCGATGAGACCATCGTGGAACATGTGGGAGCCAACATGGGTATCCAGATCCCGCTGTTGGTTATTGACCAGATAGTCGTCTCGGTCATGTCTGCGTGTCTCCCGAACTCGTAGGGTCTACACACTTAAGGTTCGGTGACGCTAGGGTTGTAGTGCTGGGTAACGTAGTAATTTCAAAATTTTCCTACGCACACGCAAGATCATGGTGATGCATAGCAACAAGAGGGGAGAGTGTTGTCTACGTACCCTCGTAGACCGTAGCGGAAGCGTTGACGCAACATAGAGGAAGTAGTCGTACGTCTTCCCGATCCGACCGATCCAAGCACCGTTACTCCGTCACCTCCGAGTTCTTGGAACACGTTCAGCTCGATGACGATCCCCGGGCTCCGATCCAGCAAAGCGTCGGGGAGGAGTTCCGTCAGCATGACGGCGTGGTGATGATCTCGATGTTCTACCGTCGCAGGGCTTCACCTAAGTACCACTACAATATGACCGAGGTGGAATATGGTGGAGGGGGGCACCGCACACGGCTAAGGAACGATCACGAAGATCAACTTGTGTGTCTAGAGGTGCCCCCTGCCCCCGTATATAAAGGAGGAAGGGGGGAGGCCGGTCGGCCCTTGGGGCGCGCCAGGGAGGAGGAATCCTCCTCCTAGTAGGAGTAGGACTCCCTCTTTCCTACTCCTACTAGGAGGGGGAAAGGAAGGGGGAGAGGGAGAAGGAAAGGGGGGCGCCGCCCCCCCTATCCTAGTCCAATTCGGACCAGAGGGGGAGGGGCGCGTGGCCCACCCTGGCCACCCCTCTCTCTCCACTAAGGCCCATAAGGCCCATTACTACTCTCGGGGGGTTCCGGTATCCCTCCGGCACTCCGGTTTTCTCCGAAATCACCCGGAACATTTCCGGTGTCCGAATATAGCCGTCCAATATATCGATCTTTATGTCTCGTCCATTTCGAGACTCCTCGTCATGTCCGTGATCACATCCGGGACCCCGAACAAACTTCGGTACATCAAAATACATAAACTCATAATGAAACTGTCATCGTAATGTTAAGTGTGCGGACCCTACGGTTCGAGAACAATGTAGACATGACCAAGACACATCTCTGGTCAATAACCAATAGTGGAACCTGGATGCTCATATTGGCTCCTACATATTCTACGAAGATCTTTGTCGGTCAAACCGCATAACAACATACGTTGTTCCCTTTGTCATCGGTATGTTACTTGCCCGAGATTCGATCGTCGGTATCTCAATACCTAGTTCAATCTCGTTACCGGCAAGTCTCTTTACTCGTTCCGTAATACATCATCTCACAACTAACTCATTAGTTGCAATGCTTGCAAGGCTTATGTGATGTGCATTACCGAGAGGGCCCAGAGATACCTCTCCGACAATCGGAGTGACAAATCCTAATCTCGAAATACGCCAACCCAACATGTACCTTTGGAGACACCTGTAGAGCACCTTTATAATCACCCAGTTACGTTGTGACGTTTGGTAGCACACAAAGTGTTCCTCCGGCAAACGGGAGTTGCATAATCTCATAGTCATAGGAACATGTATAAGTCATGAAGAAAGCAATAGCAACATACTAAACGATCGGGTGCTAAGCTAATGGAATGGGTCATGTCAATCAGATCATTCACCTAATGATGTGATCCCGTTAATCAAATAACAACTCTTTGTCCATGGTTAGGAAACATAACCATCTTTGATTAACGAGCTAGTCAAGTAGAGGCATACTAGTGACACTCTGTTTGTCTATGTATTCACACATGTATTATGTTTCCGGTTAATACAATTCTAGCATGAATAATAAACATTTATCATGATATAAGGAAATAAATAATAACTTTATTATTGCCTCTAGGGCATATTTCCTTCAGTCTCCCACTTGCACTAGAGTCAATAATCTAGATTACACAGTAATGATTCTAACACCCATGGAGCCTTGGTGCTGATCATGTTTTGCTCGTGGAAGAGGCTTAGTCAACGGGTCTGCTACATTCAGATCCGTATGTATCTTGCAAATCTCTATGTCTCCCACCTGGACTAGATCCCGGATGGAATTGAAGCGTCTCTTGATGTGCTTGGTTCTCTTGTGAAATCTGGATTCCTTTGCCAAGGCAATTGCACCAGTATTGTCACAAAAGATTTTCATTGGACCCGATGCACTAGGTATGACACCTAGATCGGATATGAACTCCTTCATCCAGACTCCTTCGTTTGCTGCTTCCGAAGCAGCTATGTACTCCGCTTCACATGTAGATCCCGCCACGACGCTTTGTTTAGAACTGCACCAACTGACAGCTCCACCGTTTAATGTAAACACGTATCCGGTTTGCGATTTAGAATCGTCCGGATCAGTGTCAAAGCTTGCATCAACGTAACCGTTTACGATGAGCTCTTTGTCACCTCCATATACGAGAAACATATCCTTAGTCCTTTTCAGGTATTTCAGGATGTTCTTGACCGCTGTCCAGTGATCCACTCCTGGATTACTTTGGTACCTCCCTGCTAGACTTATAGCAAGACACACATCAGGTCTGGTACACAGCATTGCATACATGATAGAGCCTATGGCTGAAGCATAGGGAACATCTTTCATTTTCTCTCTATCTTCTGCAGTGGTCGGGCATTGAGTCTTACTCAACTTCACACCTTGTAACACAGGCAAGAATCCTTTCTTAGCCTGATCCATTTTGAACTTCTTCAAAACTTTGTCAAGGTAAGTGCTTTGTGAAAGTCCAATTAAGCGTTTTGATCTATCTCTATAAATCTTAATGCCCAATATGTAAGCAGCTTCACCGAGGTCTTTCATTGAAAAAGTCTTATTCAAGTATCCCTTTATGCTATCCAGAAATTCTATATCATTTCCGATTAGTAATATGTCATCCACATATAATATCAGAAATGCTACAGAGCTCCCACTCACTTTCTTGTAAATACAGGCTTCTCCGAAAGTCTGTACAAACCCAAATGCTTTGATCACACTATCAAAGCATTTATTCCAACTCCGAGAGGCTTGCACCAGTCCATAAATGGATCGCCGGAGCTTGCACACTTTGTTAGCTCCTTTTGGATCGACAAAACCTTCTGCTTGCATCATATACAACTCTTCTTCGAGAAATCCATTCAGGAACGCAGTTTTGACATCCATCTGCCAAATTTCATAATCATAAAATGCGGCAATTGCTAACATGATTCGGACAGATTTAAGCATCGCTACAGGTGAGAAGGTCTCATCGTAGTCAATCCCTTGAACTTGTCGAAAACCTTTTGCGACAAGTCGAGCTTTATAGACAATAACATTACCGTCAGCGTCAGTCTTCTTCTTGAAGATCCATTTATTCTCAATTGATTGCCGATCATCGGGCAAGTCAACCAAAGTCCACACTTTGTTCTCATACATGGATCCCATCTCGGATTTCATGGCTTCAAGCCATTTTGCGGAATCTAGGCTCACCATCGCTTCTTCATAGTTCGTAGGTTCATCATGATCTAGTAGCATGACTTCCAAAATAGGATTACCGTACCACTCTGGTGCGGATCTTACTCTGGTTGATCTACGAGGTTCAGTAGTAACTTGTTCTGAAGCTTCATGATCATTATCATTGGCTTCCTCACTAATTGGTGTAGGTGTCACAGAAACCAGTTTCTGTGATGTACTACTTTCCAATAAGGGAGCAGGTACAGTTACCTCATCAAGTTCTACTTTCCTCCCACTCACTTCTTTCGAGAGAAATTCCTTCTCTAGAAAGGATCCATTCTTGGCGACAAATGTCTTGCCTTCGGATCTATGATAGAAGGTGTACCCAACAGTCTCCTTTGGGTATCTTATGAAGACACATTTCTCCGATTTGGGTTCGAGCTTATCAGGTTGAAGTTTTTTCACATAAGCATCGCAGCCCCAAACTTTCATAAACGACAACTTTGGTTTTTTGCCAAACCACAGTTCATAAGGCGTCGTCTCAACGGATTTTGATGGTGCCCTATTTAACGTGAATGCAGCTGTCTCCAAAGCATAACCCCAAAACGATAGTGGTAAATCTGTAAGAGACATCATAGATCGTACCATATCAAGTAAAGTACGATTACGACGTTCGGACACACCATTACGTTGTGGTGTTCCGGGTGGCGTGAGTTGCGAAACTATTCCGTATTGTTTCAAATGTAGACCAAACTCGTAACTCAAATATTCTCCTCCACAATCAGATCGTAGAAATTTTATTTTCTTGTCACGATGATTTTCAACTTCACTCTGAAATTCTTTGAACTTTTCAAATGTTTCAGACTTATGTTTCATTAAGTAGATATACCCATATCTGCTTAAATCATCTGTGAAGGTGAGAAAATAACGATATCCGCCACGAGCCTCAACATTCATCGGACCACATACATCTGTATGTATGATTTCCAACAAATCTGTTGCTCTCTCCATAGTACCGGAGAACGGCGTTTTAGTCATCTTGCCCATGAGGCACGGTTCGCAAGTACCAAGTGATTCATAATCAAGTGGTTCCAAAAGTCCATCAGTATGGAGTTTCTTCATGCGCTTTACACCGATATGACCTAAACGGCAGTGCCACAAATAAGTTGCACTATCATTATCAACTCTGCATCTTTTGGCTTCAACATTATGAATATGTGTATCACTACTATCGAGATTCATCAAAAATAGACCACTCTTCAAGGGTGCATGACCATAAAAGATATTACTCATATAAATAGAACAACCATTATTCTCTGATTTAAATGAATAACCGTCTCGCATCAAACAAGATCCAGATATAATGTTCATGCTCAACGCTGGCACCAAATAACAATTATTTAGGTCTAATACTAATCCCGATGGTAGATGTAGAGGTAGCGTGCCGACCGCGATCACATCGACTTTGGAACCATTTCCCACGCGCATCGTCACCTCGTCCTTCGCCAGTGTTCGCTTAATCCGTAGTCCCTGTTTCGAGTTGCAAATATTAGCAACAGAACCAGTATCAAATACCCAGGTGCTACTGCGAGCTCTAGTAAGGTACACATCAATAACATGTATATCACATATACCTTTGTTCACCTTGCCATCCTTCTTATCCGCCAAATACTTGGGGCAGTTCCGCTTCCAGTGTCCAGTCTGCTTGCAGTAGAAGCACTCAGTTTCAGGCTTAGGTCCAGACTTGGGTTTCTTCTCTTGAGCAGCAACTTGCTTGCTGTTCTTCTTGAAGTTCCCCTTCTTCTTCCCTTTGCCCCTTTTCTTGAAACTAGTGGTCTTATTGACCATCAACACTTGATGCTCCTTCTTGATTTCTACCTCCGCAGCTTTTAGCATTGCGAAGAGCTCGGGAATTGTTTTGTCCATCCCTTGCATGTTATAGTTCATCACGAAGCTCTTGTAGCTAGGTGGAAGTGATTGGAGAATTCTGTCAATGACGCAATCATATGGAAGATTAACTCCCAATAGAATCAAGTGATTATTATACCCAGACATTTTGAGTATATGCTCACTGACAGAACTATTCTCCATCTTGCAGCTATAGACCTTATTGGAGACTTCATATCTCTCAATTCGGGTATTTGCTTGAAATATTAACTCCAACTCCTGGAACATCTCATATGCTCCATGACGTTCGAAACGTCGTTGAAGACCCGATTCTAAGCCGTAAAGCATGGCACATTGAACTATCGAGTAGTCATCAGCTTTGCTCTGCCAGACATTCTTAACGTCGTCAGTTGCATCAGCAGCAGGCCTGGCAACCAGCGGTGCTTCCAGGACGTAACTCTTCTGTGTAGCAATGAGGATAATCCTCAAGTTACGGACCTAGTCCGTGTAATTGCTACCATCATCTTTCAACTTTGCTTTCTCAAGGAACGCATTAAAATTCAACGGAACAACAACACGGGCCATCTATCTACAATCAAACATAAACAAGCAAGATACTATCAGGGACTAAGTTCATGATAAATTTAAGTTCAATTAATCATATTACTTAAGAACTCCCACTTAGAAAGACATCCCTCTAATCCTCTAAGTGATCACATGATCCAAATCAACTAAACCATAACCGATCATCACGTGAAATGGAGTAGTTTTCAATGGTGAACATCACTATGTTGATCATATCTACTATATGATTCACGCTCGACCTTTCGGTCTCAGTGTTCCGAGGCCATATCTGCATATGCTAGGCTCGTCAAGTTTAACCTGAGTATTCTGCGTGTGCAAACTGGCTTGCACCCGTTGTAGATGGACGTAGAGCTTATCACACCCGATCATCACGTGGTGTCTGGGCACGACGAACTTTGGCAACGGTGCATACTCAGGGAGAACACTTTTATCTTGAAATTTAGTGAGAGATCATCTTATAATGCTACCGTCAATCAAAGCAAGATAAGATGCATAAAAGATAAACATCACATGCAATCAATATAAGTGATATGATATGGCCATCATCATCTTGTGCTTGTGATCTCCATCTCCGAAGCATCGTCATGATCACCATTGTCGCCAGCGCGACACCTTGATCTCCATCGTGGCATCATTGTCGTCTCGCCAATCTTATGCTTCTACGACTATCGCTACCGCTTAGTGATAAAGTAAAGCATTACAAGGTGATTGCATTGCATACAATAAAGCGACAACCATATGGCTCCTGCTAGTTGCCGATAACTCAGTTACAAAACATGATCATCTCATACAATAAAGTTTAGCATCATGCCTTGACCATATCACATCACAACATGCCCTGCAAAAACAAGTTAGACGTCCTCTACTTTGTTTCTTGCAAGTTTTACGTGGCTGCTACGAGCTTAAGCAAGAACTAATCTTACCTATGCATCAAAACCACAACGATAGTTTGTCAAGTTGGTGTTGTTTTAACCTTCACAAGGACCGGGCGTAGCCACACTCGATTCATCTAAAGTTGGAGAAACTGACACCCGCCAGCCACCTGGGTGCAAAGCACGGCGGTAGAACCAGTCTCGCGTAAGCGTACGCGTAATCCGGGCCGCTTCATCCAACAATACCGCCGAACCAAAGTATGACATGCTGGTAAGCAGTATGACTTATATCGCCCACAACTCACTTGTGTTCTACTCGTGCATATAACATCAACATATAAAATCTAGGCTCGGATGCCACTGTTGGGTAACGTAGTAATTTCAAAATTTTCCTACGCACACGCAAGATCATGGTGATGCATAGCAACGAGAGGGGAGAGTGTTGTCTACGTACCCTCGTAGACCGAAGCGGAAGCGTTGACGCAATGTAGAGGAAGTAGTCGTACGTCTTCCCGATCCGACCGATCCAAGCACCATTACTCCGGCACCTCTGAGTTCTTGCCACACGTTCAGCTCGATGACGATCCCCGTGCTCCGATCCAGCAAAGCGTCGGGGAGGAGTTCCGTCAGCACGACGGCGTGGTGACGATCTTGATGTTCTACCGTCGCAGGGCTTCACCTAAGTACCACTACAATATAACCGAGGTGGAATGTGGTGGAGGGGGGCACCGCACACGGCTAAGGAACGATCACGAAGATCAACTTGTGTGTCTAGAGGTGCCCCCTGCCCCCGTATATAAAGGAGCAAGGGGGGAGGCCGGTCGGCCCTTGGGGCGCGCCAGGGAGGAGGAATCCTCCTCCTAGTAGGAGTAGGACTCCCTCTTTCCTACTCCTACTAGGAGGGGGAAAGGAAGGGGGAGAGGGAGAAGGAAAGGGGGGCGCCCCCCCCCCCCTATCCTAGTCCAATTCGGACCAGAGGGGGAGGGGCGCGCGGCCCACCCTGGCCACCCCTCTCTCTCCACTAAGGCCCATAAGGCCCATTACTACTCTCGGGGGGTTCCGGTATCCCTCCGGCACTCCGGTTTTCTCCGAAATCACCCGGAACATTTCCGGTGTCCGAATATAGCCGTCCAATATATCGATCTTTATGTCTCGTCCATTTCGAGACTCCTCGTCATGTCCGTGATCACATCCGGGACCCCGAACAAACTTTGGTACATCAAAATACATAAACTCATAATGAAACTGTCATCGTAACGTTAAGCGTGCGGGCCCTACGGTTCGAGAACAATGTAGACATGACCGAGACACATCTCCGGTCAATAAGCAATAGCGGAACCTGGATGCTCATATTGGCTCCTACATATTCTACGAAGATCTTTATCGGTCAGACCGCATAACAACATACGTTGTTCCCTTTGTCATCGGTATGTTACTTGCCCGAGATTCGATCATCGGTATCTCAATACCTAGTTCAATCTCGTTACCGGCAAGTCTCTTTACTCGTTCCGTAATACATCATCTCACAACTAACTCATTAGTTGCAATGCTTACAAGGCTTATGTGATGTGCATTACCGAGAGGGCCCAAAGATACCTCTCCGACAATCGGAGTGACAAATCCTAATCTCGAAATACGCCAACCCAACATATACCTTTGGAGACACCAGTAGAGCACCTTTATAATCACCCAGTTATGTTGTGACGTTTGGTAGCACACAAAGTGTTCCTCCGGCAAACGGGAGTTGCATAATCTCATAGTCATAGGAACATGTATAAGTCATGAAGAAAGCAATAGCAACATACTAAACGATCGGGTGCTAAGCTAATGGAATGGGTCATGTCAATCAGATCATTCACCTAATGATGTGATCCCGTCAATCAAATAACAACTCTTTGTCCATGGTTAGGAAACATAACAATCTTTGATTAACGAGCTAGTCAAGTAGAGGCATACTAGTTACACTCTGTTTGTCTATGTATTCACACATGTATTATGTTTCCTGTTAATACAATTCCAGCATGAATAATAAACATTTATCATGATATAAGGAAATAAATAATAACTTTATTATTGCCTCTAGGGCATATTTCCTTCATGTAGAGATATTAGTATGCGGTAACCCGAAAGTTGTTTGGAGTCCCAGATGAGATCCCGGACGTCACGAGGAGTTTCGGAATGGTCCGGAGGTAAAAATTTATATATAGGAAGTCCAGTTTCGGCCACCGGGAAGGTTTCGGGGGTAATCGGTATTGTACCGGGACCACCGGGTGGGGCCACCTATCCCGGAGGGCCCCATGGGCTGAAGTGACGTGGGAACCAGCCCCTGGTGGACTGGTGCACCCCCCTTGGGCCTCCCCCTGTGCCTAGGGTTGGAAACCCTAGGGATGGGGGCGCCCCACTTGGCTTGGGAGGCAAGTTTCCCCCTTGGCCGCCGCCCCCCTTGGAGATTGTATCTCCTAGGGCTGGCGCCCCCCCTTAGGGGGCCCTGTATATAGTGAGGGGAGGGAGGGCAGCCGCAGCCCTAGCCCCTAGCTCCTCCCTCTCCCTCCCGTGACACCTCTCCCTCTCGCTGAACTTGGCGAAGCCCTGCCGAGATCCCGCTACTTCCACCATCACGCCGTCGTGCTGCTGGATCTCCATCAACTTCTCCTCCCCCCCTTGTTGGATCAAGAAGGAGGAGACGTCTTTCCCAACCGTACGTGTGTCGAACGCGGAGGTGTCGTCCGTTCGGCGCTAGGATCATCGGTGATTTGGATCACGACGAGTACGACTCCATCAACCTCGTTCACTTGAACGCTTCCGCTTAGCGATCTACAAGGGTATGTAGATGCACTCTCCTTTCCTCGTTGCTAGATTACTCCATAGTTTGATCTTGGTGATGCGTAGAAAATTTTAAATTTCTGCTACGATCCCCAACAAAAACATGACGCAACCTTAGCCAAGCTATGTGCTTCTGTTATGGTCTCCCTATTCTGGTGAGCTACTAACTCCATCTCTCTCAAGATCACCATATAGGAACACAAAACCTTCTTGTGATAACTTGTCACCTCCTGTAGACAGTTTGTTTCCATTTTAACCACATCAATGTTGAGATCTTGGGAAAGTGCAAAACCTTCATTACATGTTGTAGCTTCACTGTAAGACGGATCGTTTGGCCCTCAATCACAACCATGGAAGCTTCCAGAAACTGGCCAGATTTATCAAGACAGACAACCGTTGCTGCACCCTTACCGCCATCTCTAGAGAATCCCCCATCAGCATTCACCTTAAACCATCTCACACTCAGGAGCAATCCATTTTCTCCTAGTCCTTGTTGTTCCTTGATTCACAATCAACTTCTTTGGCTTTTGCATAGACTTGTGTTAGAATAATTTCGAGGCCACCGTCGATCTACCGAGGATCAAGCAATCACACAAGCACGACACCGAGATTTATTAACGAGGTTCACCATCATGGCTACATCCCCGGGGCCTGACTACGGGCGCTCCCCCCCATGACACCGTCACAATACCGCACCCCGGCCGCCCGGGCGCCGGCACACGCCGCCGGCTCCCCCGCGTGCCCGTTTTATTATGTTGGCATAGGTTACATCGTGTGTCTACCCCCGATATATATGAGAGGCCTAGGATACATGTGTCCTATTAGGACACAATTCCTACCCTGTCTACACACAGTCCAAAACCAAGTCCAACTGTAACCTACCTTGTACAATAATATTCGACCCAACTCTAACAAACTCCACCTTGGCGAATATTCTTCACCACCTTGAATTCATCCATGCATCGAACCTCCTTGTACATTGGACTTGAGATACGCCATGAGCATCGCTGCTACTCCCAGACTCCACATGACTCCATCTGCAACTGTAGTCCCTTCTCGTCCCCTTCACAGTCAACACTCGAGCAAAAATTAAGTTCCTCATTACTCTACTTTGTGCTCCCAATTTCCGGAGAATCCGTTCAACGCCATCACACACCGACCATTGTCTGTGTGAAAATGAACAACTCACATATTGGACGCCACATATAAGAGTTACCTGAACTCAACGTCGCAGCTCTTTCTTGACCATCTGTCTGAAACTTGAAAGAATTTCACCATCGCCCTGTGTCACCCTGAGTCAAATTCGCAGTTGTCTCACCCTTCTTCCGGATAGTCTCTAACATGTCCCACAGCTATAGCACTCCGCCTCCTTCTGTATTTGTCATCCGCACTTTGCCATGTGCACCGAACACCACAGAATATACGGTCATGTACTCTCTCAGCTTTTGACAATTTCCGACTCTCCGCCACTTTCTCAGATTCTCCATGGTCAACTCCTGTCCATCAACCGGCACCGATAGACCCAGTCACCAACTTGATTCTGGTACTCGTCAACATTGCTTCAGCACCCCCTGCACAATTTGTCTGACCACATGTCTGACCACCAGTGCCTTGGCCTGTCGCTGTGTCCCGTGCTTACCGCACGCCTTGCCGCTATCACCGCGTCGAGCCTCTGCTGTCCTGGTCAAGTCTCTCGGGTCGCGAACCCACACCACTCAAACCCCTACTGTAGAGAACCACCAATCATCACCGATCGATGCCGAGTATCACGCCTCCATCAGACCATTGGGCCTCAGTCCAATCCACGTGTCTCTCGCTATCCCGCTGAAATAGGCTTCGACTCTCCATGCATTTACGTCGTAGCTCCTCCATCAGCACAGAGTGAAGTCGTCCATCAGACTTCAGCTCCACCTTCAACATGACTCCATGTAGCTGCGCCTTGCTACCCCGCGCCATGTCGACTTCAAGCTCTCATGTGTACACTTCCTTGAATGAACCCCGCGCCTTAGTCTTGTCGAAGCCGCACAAGCCCTCAAGCCAGCACCACGTGTTTTCACGCCCCAGAAGTCGGCCACCACCAGCATCACGCTCCTATGTTGTCGTCGCTGAAATCACCGCCGTCTTCTGCTTTGTCCGACATCCCCGTCGATCCATCAGATAGTCCAGTCCGACCAAGCCGAATTATCCGACTGCAACCATGCTTCACCCTGCGTCATGTCCGCCCGCACATCTCCGTGCATTGCTTGACGCCCTGTGTATGCATGATCCCTGCCACGACGCGCTCCAGACTCCTCCAAGCCTTAAACGCACGCCGCCATCCGCCGCAGATGGTCCATCTTTATTGACTTGGCATCCCGCTACACCATCAAGCATCTCGTTGCTTCAGCAAATTATTCACCCACAAATGCCATCAAAGTTCTCTGTTTTGCCAGCACTGACAATACCCCAACTTCATGGTCACATGATGTAAAAATACCACCTGCGTCTGATGCAACACTTGATTTCACTTAGCTGATCGAACCAGACAATCTCGATCTAGACCTGCGACTCCGCGTCTTCATCGATTGCAGCATACAATCATTGTCATCCCGTACATAAACTGTACGTGTACCAAACAAAGAGACCCAACGAGAAAATCCATCTAGCATCCTTTCCATATGCACGAGGTCATAGAGATCCAAAACTCCACCACGTCTCCATGTATGCTTGACTTTTCCTCTCCCTCTCCTTGCTCATGATGAATAGCACCAACAGCGCTAGCAATCACTCGTCAAGACGCTTCCTTTTTTTTCAACAAAATCTCGTGTCGTAACTCCAGCGCCTCAGCCTCCGATCGTATGTGGCTCTTACGCGCAACCACCACGTCCCGGACTGCCCCCACCAGCGCCCGAACACTTGGACAGCACACCACGCTGGGCCTTCATGCAGCTTCCAGCCTGATCTGGCCCACCGGCCCGCACTGGGCTGCAGCCACACGCGCGCTCGGGCACACCGGCCAAGCATCCGATCTGCCTGTTTCCGATTGCTTCCAATCTCGCCAAGCTAATTTACGATCCCACCGTCCCTTCTGCTAGCTTCTGGCCTTCGATCTCCATGAAATCTCACGATCGCAGGACATATCAGCGGAACAAACTGATCTGATCTTTCAGCGACATCACCTCTAGATCAATTTCATCGCCTCTTCAAACCTTGCTCATGATACCACTTGTTAGAATAATTCCGAGGCTACCATCGATCTACCGAGGATCAAACAATCATCCAAGCACGAAACTGAGATATGTTAACGAGGTTCATCATCATGGCTACATCCCCGGGGCCTGACTACGGGCGCTCCTCCCCATGACACTGTCACAATACCGCACCCCGGCCGCCCGGACGCCGGCACACGCCGTCGGCTCCCCCGCGTGTCCGTTCTATTATGTTGGCATATGTTACATCGTGTGTCTACCCCCGATATATATGAGAGGCCCAGGATACAGGTGTCCTATTAGGACACAACTCCTACCCTGTCTACACACAGTCCAAAACCAAGTCCAATTGTAACCTACCTTGTACAATAATATTCAACACAACTCTAACAACTTGAATCTCATCAAAATACCTTGTTATGAAACTCCAAGTGGACAAAGGGTCTTGGAACTTAATTTCCATCATGAATGGCTCTCCTCCTCGCCATCATAAGGCCCACATCATGACTAGCACTATAGCCAATTCATCCTGTTTCAGGGTATTAAATAACCAGAAAATCCATAGCCGTGCATCGTCAGTTTGGTTCATGATAACTTGTTCCACTAGTTCTTCGTCAGCCAGCGCCCACACCGCTCTAGACATATTGCAGTCCAAGAGTGTGTGCCTCCAAGTATCAGGAGCAGCTTGACATATCGGGCATGTGGTATCGGTGGCCGTATTATGTGTACACGAACCACCTCTGTAGGAATTGACATCATCATCAGCCACCATACAAACATTCGAACTTTAGCTGGAACTTGGATATGCCATAGTTTCACCCACGATTTTTTAATGTCCTCTGAATTCGAGTTACTAGCTCTATGTTCCCTTTGCCTTTTAATCCCAACAAGCATTCTATATGCTGACCAAACTGAAAAACTTCCATGCTTTTCGTAATACCAAGCCCAAAAATTATCTTGTCTCCTAGAGCTAATAGGAATCCTCACCAGTTGCAACTTAAGAGTGTCTCTTCCCTCAATGATAGCTCGCCACACTGGGCTTGGTGCAGCACCCACTTCTGCCTCAAGGAAATTCCCATCCGGATAGTATACAGACCTTAAAATCAGACTGGTCAGGGAAGTCTGATCTTGTAATAGTCTCCTAGCTTGTTTCTCTAGCATCGCTAAATTAAATAGCTCAATATATCAAAAGCCAAGGCCTCCCATATTTTTTTGTTGAGTCATTTCAGCCCAAGAGACCCATGCCACTTTCCTCTCCCTTCTTACTACCCCACCGAAACTTCCGTATCATCCTGTTTAAATGCTCACATAGGCCTGCGAAGAAGTTTAAAATATGACATCAAGAATGTCGGGATTGCTTGTGCAACAGACTTCACGAGGGCCTCTTTCCCTGAAGTAGACAAACACTTCTCGATCCATCCTTGCATTCGAGCCCATAATCTATCTTTTAAGAACTGGAAGGTTCCCTTTTTTGAGCACCCAACTTCCGTAGGCAAGCCCAAATACTTTTCTGACCAAGTCTCGTTAGGGACTTGCAACATTAATTTAATAGCTTCCCTAGTCTCTATTGGAACCCCCTTGCTAAAAAAGATGGAAGACTTGTCATTATTAATTTTCTGACCATAAGCCTCCCAATATACCTCTAATAACTTCTTTATCTGTTCGGCCTCCTCCCTTGTAGCACCAAAAAATAATAAGCTGTCGTCAGCAAACAATAGATGATTCACCTGGGGTGCTTGTGCTGCAACTTTCAGTTCCCTGATCAAATTACTTGCTTCATTTGCTTTCAACAAACAAGATAATCCTTCTGCCGCCAATAGAAACAGATATGATGATATAGGATCCTCCTGCCCGAGACCCCGTGTAGGCCTGAAATCATCTAGCTTACCACCATTGAGCAATCTTGAAAAAGAAACAGACGTAAGACACCTCATAATGGCAGCGATGAAACAATGTGAAATGCTAATCTTCTTCATCGCCACTTCCAAATAAGACCATTCGACTCGGCTGTATGCCATCATCATGGGTCATGTTGTATAAGTGGTGGCCACTGAAAATGGAACCGATGGGCATGGGTCATGGATCGTGGAAGTGAATGTAGCAACTAATGTCCCCTGACTGGCCCTCTTGCTATGGAGGTAAATACACAGAAGCTACATCTAGAGACTGATAGTTCCAATGTGGTGGCCATGCTTAACAACTTAGTGAAGAACCTCTCAGCTGTAGGGCCGCTTGTGGAGGAGATCAAAGGAATGCTAATGAGCTTTCAGCAGTATAAAGTAACATGGGTTTCTCGTGGTGTAAATGGTGCCGCTGATAGACTAGCTAAGGTTGGGATGTGGGGATGAGCTTTGTAAAGTTTGGTTTTCCATTCCCACATTGCATTCTGGAGTTTGTTGGGGACGAAATTCCTGTTCACACTTGATAAATAAAGCGGCAACATTTACCTAAAAAAAACGTCCCCTGGCCTGGCCCGTGGGTAGCTTTAGCTTAGCTCTAGCATGCAAGTGGAGGGGCAGCCCAGCTAGCCATGTCCCATGTATGCATGCAATGCATTTTTCTCTTCGTTTTTCTTCTCGGATAGTACCTAGCCATGTCATGTCTGCGGCCGTTTGTACGCGCGTCAGACCTGGGCACACGAGATGGACACGTACGTGCATACTCCAACGGTCACCACGTCGACCGACACGTGCGGTGCCTTTTTGTCTTTTTTTTGATAAACTTCCGATCTATTCATCTTCAGTCATGGTAGTACAACGAACACAAGAAATAATAAAAATTACATCTAGATCCGTAGACCACCTAACGACGACTACAAGCACTGAAGCGAGCCAAAGGCGCGCCGCTGCATCGCCCCTCCCTCACCGGAGTCGGGCAAACCTTGTTGTAGTAGACAATCGGGAAGTCGTCGTGCTAAGGCCCCATAGAACCAACGCACCAGAACAGCAACCGCCGCTGATGAAGAGTGTAGATAAGAAGAATCCAATCTAAAGACACCCGAACAAAGACGAACGATGAACAGATCCGAGCAAATCCACCAAAGGTAGATCCACCGAAGACACACCTCCACACGCCCATCGATGATCCTAGACGCATCACCGGAACGGGGGCTAGGCGGGAAGACATTTATTCCATCTTCAGGGAGTCGCCGCCGTCTCGTCTTCTTGAGTAGGACACAAACCCTAACAAACCTCGAAAAAAAATCTAAAAGCGGAGCCCTCCCACCGGCAAGGGTCGGGATCCACTCCGTCCCCATGGCCCTAAGGCCACGGAAGACGGGGCGAACCGGCACCGGCGCCGGCGGGAGGTAGAGGAACCCTAGCTTTTTTGCTTTTTGGAACTAGATTCCTCACGGCTGCGCAACATTTTCTTCAAACACACCGATTAACATTTTGTCTTGGAACTAGATAGACGAACGTCACACTCGACAATACACTCATGCATCCCCTACAATATCGACAGGTCCATAAATTTTGGCTTCGTCTGCTATCCCTTTACATGTCTTTCAGATACAACCCAAAAGGCTGGCCTATTCTTAGTGCATGAATCCTTATGATCATTTTAGGAACTTTGTGTAACTTTTCTATTTCTAGTAAAAAAATTGATGTCCTTACCTGATAATAAGCACTAGCAGCTTGGTGAAGCATATATTAAAGACTGGATTTTCGGGATTGAGAGCGGCGATGTAGCGGACGAGCTCGCCTGCTCCCGCTACATGTGCCAATCGAGAAAGGACAAGTGGAGCTGTGCATTGAATGTGATCGCAAAGGAAAAAAAGAAGGTACGTAGCGGGGAATAGTAAAATAGGGTGAACCAGACGGTTGATATGACTATCCCGTCATGGCAGCAGTTTATGTTCCGACGGTGCATGGGAGTACTATCCTCTGGCGATCTCGTCAGAGTCCACGCAAATTCTCGTCGTTCTGCCGGATCCTTCCGATAGACAGCGAGATCCACTACTGCTGAGCAGGTGAACGTGTGTGCATGGCTGAATCAGAGGCGAAGGAGGTGGAGAATCAGGGGGTAGATCGGGCGGCGGCGGCAGATGTGGTGACGGTGCTAGGTGGGGCGATGGGACCTGAGGAAGGCGAGGGGGTTCGGGCGGCGGAAGTAGAGAAGGATATAGGCAGGAGGGCAGGAAGAGGTCATAGATGGGGGGACTCGACAGATGAGGAGGAAGATTTCGGGGAGGATGTCGATGCTGATCCGGATCTGGAGAACCAGTTCGCAGGGATGAGGCTGCACGGGAAGGAGGAAGATGATCTCGACTTCTCGGCGGAGGTGGATGATCCTGATTAAGGACGTTCGCTGGCTTGCTCTGTTTAGGGTTCATACCACCAAGCCTTTTAGTCATGCAGCGCTATTGTCCCAGATGCGCAATGCTTGGACTGCAGCATAGGGGGTCACGTTCAATATCAAAGGGCCTAACCTATTTCTGGTCCAGTGTCATTGCCTTGGTGACTGGAGGAAGATCATGGAGGGAGGCCCGTGGCTGTTTCGTAGAGCCCCGGTGGTTCTTCAGGAATATGACGGCTTCTCGGATGTCAATGAATATAAACTCAACATGTTTCCAGTTTGGGCTCGGGTCAAAGGACTGACAGATGGTCTAACAAGGAAGCGGGATCTTGCTGAAAAAGTGGCGACGAAGGTTGGCGATCCTCCCTTCAATGTGGTCGTCAACAAGGGACGCATCAATCTTGCCAGCACCCTGCGGGCGAGGGTTTTTGTTGACATGAATACTCCACTGGTTCGTTTTGTTCACATAACCTTGAAGGAACGGAAGAAATACAATGTCCTGTATGAAAAACTGCCGGACTTTTGCTTTGCGTGTGGTCTTATGGGGCATCTCGCTGAAGAATGTGGGGATGGGGTGCATGACCCAAGATCTTTTGAATGGGGGGAATGGTTGCTGTGGGAACCGGAGATGCCAGCGGCCCAAACCTATGGTGCTAGGGGGAGAGGCGACGGTGGAGCGAGAGGAAGGGGTAGGGAGTCAGGCAGAGATGATCGGGGGGAAGAGGATGGGGGAGATCTGCGGGTGACAGTGGTAGGGGAGATGCAGTGGGGACTTGTAACACCCCGGATGTAACTTTCCCAATTTGTACTCCAACTCTTGCCGTTTCCGGCGTTAAGTTATATTTATTTTCTCGGGTTCGGGTCTTTGTCCCCGTGTGTTGTTATCATTGTCATGCATCTCTTATCATGTCATCATGTGCATTGTATTTGCATACGTGTTCGTCTCATGCATTTGAGCATTTTCCCCGTTGTCCGTTTTGCATTCCGGCGCTTCGTTCTCCTCCGGTGGTCAATTCTAGCTTTCTTTCGTGTGTGGGGATTAAACATTTCCGGATTGGACCGAAACTTGCCAAGCGGCCTTGGTTTACTACCGGTAGACCGCCTGTCAAGTTTCGTATCTTTTGGACTTCGTTTGATACTCCAACGGTTAACCGAGGGACCGAAAAGGCCTTGTGTGTGTTGCGGCCCAACACCCCTCTAATTTGGCCCAAAACCCACCTAACTCTGCTCCATCATCTAGAGCGTTCGATCACGATCGCGTGGCCGAAAACTGCACCTCATTTGGACTCTCCTAGCTCCCTCTATGCCTATTTAAACACCCCCTCCAAATCCGGATCTTTC